>NC_079195.1:17178499-17335999 GCF_029499605.1 Hyla sarda
CTGTGGTATCAGATCTTGTAAGGTGTGAGGTGCGGCCTCCATGGATCTATGATGTGTCCTGTGGTATCAGATCCTGTAAGGTGTGAGGTGCGGCCTCCATGGATCTATGATGTGTCCTGTGGTATCAGATCCTGTAAGGTGTGAAGTGCGGCCTCCATGGATCTATGATGTGTCCTGTGGTATCAGATCCTGTAAGGTGTGAGGTGCGGCCTCCATGGATCTATGATGTGTCCTGTGGTATCAGATCCTGTAAGTTATGAGGTGCGGCCTCCATGGATCTATGATGTGTTCTGTGGTATCAGATCCTGTAAGGTGTGAGGTGCGGCCTCCATGGATCTATGATGTGTCCTGTGGTATCAGATCCTGTAAGGTGTGAGGTGCGGCCTCCATGAATCTATGATGTGTCCTGTGGTATCAGATCCTGTAAGGTGTGAGGTGCGGCCTCCATGGATCTATGAGGTGTCCTGTGGTATCAGATCCTGTAAGTTATGAGGTGCGGCCTCCATGGATCTATGATGTGTCCTGTGGTATCAGATCCTGTAAGGTGTGAGGTGCGGCCTCCATGGATCTATGATGTGTCCTGTGGTATCAGATCCTGTAAGGTGTGAGGTGCGGCCTCCATGAATCTATGATGTGTCCTGTGGTATCAGATCCTGTAAGGTGTGAGGTGCGGCCTCCATGGATCTATGATGTGTTCTGTGGTATCAGATCCTGTAAGGTATGAGGTGCGGCCTCCATCTATCTATGATGTGTCCTGTGGTATCAGATCCTGTAAGGTGTGAGGTGCGGCCTCCATGGATCTATGATGTGTCCTGTGGTATCAGATCCTGTAAGGTATGAGGTGCGGCCTCCATGGATCTATGATGTGTCCTGTGGTATCAGATCCTGTAAGTTATGAGGTGCGGCCTCCATGGATCTATGATGTGTCCTGTGGTATCAGATCCTATAAGTTATGAGGTGCGGCCTCCATGGATCTATGATGTGTCCTGTGGTATCAGATCCTGTAAGGTGTGAGGTGCGGCCTCCATGGATCTATGATGTGTCCTGTGGTATCAGATCCTGTAAGTTATGAGGTGCGGCCTCCATGGATCTATGATGTGTCCTGTGGTATCAGATCCTGTAAGGTGTGAGGTGCGGCCTCCATGGATCTATGATGTGTCCTGTGGTATCAGATCCTGTAAGGTGTGAGGTGCGGCCTCCATGGATCTATGATGTGTCCTGTGGTATCAGATCCTGTAAGGTGTGAGGTGCGGCCTCCATGGATCTATGATGTGTCCTGTGGTATCAGATCCTGTAAGGTGTGAGGTGCGGCCTCCATGGATCTATGATGTGTCCTGTGGTATCAGATCTTGTAAGGTGTGAGGTGCGGCCTCCATGGATCTATGATGTGTCCTGTGGTATCAGATCCTGTAAGGTGTGAGGTGCGGCCTCCATGGATCTATGATGTGTCCTGTGGTATCAGATCCTGTAAGGTGTGAGGTGCGGCCTCCATGGATCTATGATGTGTCCTGTGGTATCAGATCCTGTAAGGTGTGAGGTGCGGCCTCCATGGATCTATGATGTGTCCTGTGGTATCAGATCCTGTAAGGTGTGAGGTGCGGCCTCCATGGATCTATGATGTGTCCTGTGGTATCAGATCCTGTAAGGTGTGAGGTGCGGCCTCCATGGATCTATGATGTGTCCTGTGGTATCAGATCCTGTAAGGTGTGAGGTGCGGCCTCCATGGATCTATGATGTGTCCTGTGGTATCAGATCCTGTAAGGTGTGAGGTGCGGCCTCCATGGATCTATGATGTGTCCTGTGGTATCAGATCCTGTCGGTGTGAGGTGCGGCCTCCATGGATCTATGATGTGTCCTGTGGTATCAGATCCTGTAAGGTGTGAGGTGCGGCCTCCATGGATCTATGATGTGTCCTGTGGTATCAGATCCTATAAGGTATGAGGTGCGGCCTCCATGGATCTATGATGTGTCCTGTGGTATCAGATCCTGTAAGTTATGAGGTGTGGCCTCCATGGATCTATGATGTGTCCTGTGGTATCAGATCCTGTAAGGTGTGAGGTGCGGCCTCCATGGATCTATGATGTGTTCTGTGGTATTAGATCCTGTAAGGTGTGAGGTGCGGCCTCCATGGATCTATGATGTGTCCTGTGGTATTAGATCCTGTAAGGTGTGAGGTGCGGCCTCCATGGATCTACGATGTGTCCTGTGGTATCAGATCCTGTAAGGTGTGAGGTGCGTCCTCCATGGATCTATGATGTGTCCTGTGGTATTAGATCCTGTAAGGTGGGAGGTGCGGCCTCCATGGATCTATGATGTGTCCTGTGGTATCAGATCCTGTAAGGTGTGAGGTGCGGCCTCCATGGATCTATGATGTGTCCTGTGGTATCAGATCCTGTAAGGTGTGAGGTGCGGCCTCCATGGATCTATGATGTGTCCTGTGGTATCAGATCCTGTAAGGTGTGAGGTGCGGCCTCCATGAATCTATGATGTGTCCTGTGGTATCAGATCCTGTAAGGTGTGAGGTGCGGCCTCCATGGATCTATGATGTGTCCTGTGGTATCAGATCCTGTAAGTTATGAGGTGCGGCCTCCATGGATCTATGATGTGTCCTGTGGTATCAGATCCTGTAAGGTGTGAGGTGCGGCCTCCATGAATCTATGATGTGTCCTGTGGTATCAGATCCTGTAAGGTGTGAGGTGCGGCCTCCATGGATCTATGATGTGTCCTGTGGTATCAGATCCTGTAAGTTATGAGGTGCGGCCTCCATGGATCTATGATGTATCCTGTGGTATCAGATCCTGTAAGGTGTGAGGTGCGGCCTCCATGGATCTATGATGTGTCCTGTGGTATCAGATCCTGTAAGGTGTGAGGTGCGGCCTCCATGGATCTATGATGTGTTCTGTGGTATCAGATCCTGTAAGGTATGAGGTGCGGCCTCCATCTATCTATGATGTGTCCTGTGGTATCAGATCCTGTAAGGTGTGAGGTGCGGCCTCCATGGATCTATGATGTGTCCTGTGGAATTAGATCCTGTAAGGTGTGAGGTGCGGCCTCCATGGATCTATGATGTGTCCTGTGGTATCAGATCCTGTAAGGTGTGAGGTGCGGCCTCCATGGATCTATGACGTGTCCTGTGGTATCAGATCCTGTAGGTTATGAGGTGCGGCCTCCATGGATCTATGATGTGTCCTGTGGTATCAGATCCTGTAAGGTGTGAGGTGCGGCCTCCATGGATCTATGATGTGTCCTGTGGTATCAGATCCTGTAAGTTATGAGGTGCGGCCTCCATGGATCTATGATGTTTCCTGTGGTATCAGATTCTGTAAGTTATGAGATGCGGCCTCCATGGATCTATGATGTGTCCTGTGGTATCAGATCCTGTAAGGTGTGAGGTGCGGCCTCCATGGATCTATGATGTGTCCTGTGGTATCAGATCCTGTAAGGTGTGAGGTGCGGCCTCCATGGATCTATGATGTGTCCTGTGGTATCAGATCCTGTAAGGTGTGAGGTGCGGCCTCCATGGATCTATGATGTGTCCTGTGGTATCAGATCCTGTAAGTAATGAGGTGCGGCCTCCATGGATCTATGATGTGTCCTGTGGTATCAGATCTTGTAAGGTGTGAGGTGCGGCCTCCATGGATCTATGATGTGTCCTGTGGTATCAGATCCTGTAAGGTGTGAGGTGCGGCCTCCATGGATCTATGATGTGTCCTGTGGTATCAGATCCTGTAAGGTGTGAAGTGCGGCCTCCATGGATCTATGATGTGTCCTGTGGTATCAGATCCTGTAAGGTGTGAGGTGCGGCCTCCATGGATCTATGATGTGTCCTGTGGTATCAGATCCTGTAAGTTATGAGGTGCGGCCTCCATGGATCTATGATGTGTTCTGTGGTATCAGATCCTGTAAGGTGTGAGGTGCGGCCTCCATGGATCTATGATGTGTCCTGTGGTATCAGATCCTGTAAGGTGTGAGGTGCGGCCTCCATGAATCTATGATGTGTCCTGTGGTATCAGATCCTGTAAGGTGTGAGGTGCGGCCTCCATGGATCTATGAGGTGTCCTGTGGTATCAGATCCTGTAAGTTATGAGGTGCGGCCTCCATGGATCTATGATGTGTCCTGTGGTATCAGATCCTGTAAGGTGTGAGGTGCGGCCTCCATGGATCTATGATGTGTCCTGTGGTATCAGATCCTGTAAGGTGTGAGGTGCGGCCTCCATGAATCTATGATGTGTCCTGTGGTATCAGATCCTGTAAGGTGTGAGGTGCGGCCTCCATGGATCTATGATGTGTTCTGTGGTATCAGATCCTGTAAGGTATGAGGTGCGGCCTCCATCTATCTATGATGTGTCCTGTGGTATCAGATCCTGTAAGGTGTGAGGTGCGGCCTCCATGGATCTATGATGTGTCCTGTGGTATCAGATCCTGTAAGGTATGAGGTGCGGCCTCCATGGATCTATGATGTGTCCTGTGGTATCAGATCCTGTAAGTTATGAGGTGCGGCCTCCATGGATCTATGATGTGTCCTGTGGTATCAGATCCTATAAGTTATGAGGTGCGGCCTCCATGGATCTATGATGTGTCCTGTGGTATCAGATCCTGTAAGGTGTGAGGTGCGGCCTCCATGGATCTATGATGTGTCCTGTGGTATCAGATCCTGTAAGTTATGAGGTGCGGCCTCCATGGATCTATGATGTGTCCTGTGGTATCAGATCCTGTAAGGTGTGAGGTGCGGCCTCCATGGATCTATGATGTGTCCTGTGGTATCAGATCCTGTAAGGTGTGAGGTGCGGCCTCCATGGATCTATGATGTGTCCTGTGGTATCAGATCCTGTAAGGTGTGAGGTGCGGCCTCCATGGATCTATGATGTGTCCTGTGGTATCAGATCCTGTAAGGTGTGAGGTGCGGCCTCCATGGATCTATGATGTGTCCTGTGGTATCAGATCTTGTAAGGTGTGAGGTGCGGCCTCCATGGATCTATGATGTGTCCTGTGGTATCAGATCCTGTAAGGTGTGAGGTGCGGCCTCCATGGATCTATGATGTGTCCTGTGGTATCAGATCCTGTAAGGTGTGAGGTGCGGCCTCCATGGATCTATGATGTGTCCTGTGGTATCAGATCCTGTAAGGTGTGAGGTGCGGCCTCCATGGATCTATGATGTGTCCTGTGGTATCAGATCCTGTAAGGTGTGAGGTGCGGCCTCCATGGATCTATGATGTGTCCTGTGGTATCAGATCCTGTAAGGTGTGAGGTGCGGCCTCCATGGATCTATGATGTGTCCTGTGGTATCAGATCCTGTAAGGTGTGAGGTGCGGCCTCCATGGATCTATGATGTGTCCTGTGGTATCAGATCCTGTAAGGTGTGAGGTGCGGCCTCCATGGATCTATGATGTGTCCTGTGGTATCAGATCCTGTCGGTGTGAGGTGCGGCCTCCATGGATCTATGATGTGTCCTGTGGTATCAGATCCTGTAAGGTGTGAGGTGCGGCCTCCATGGATCTATGATGTGTCCTGTGGTATCAGATCCTATAAGGTATGAGGTGCGGCCTCCATGGATCTATGATGTGTCCTGTGGTATCAGATCCTGTAAGTTATGAGGTGTGGCCTCCATGGATCTATGATGTGTCCTGTGGTATCAGATCCTGTAAGGTGTGAGGTGCGGCCTCCATGGATCTATGATGTGTTCTGTGGTATTAGATCCTGTAAGGTGTGAGGTGCGGCCTCCATGGATCTATGATGTGTCCTGTGGTATTAGATCCTGTAAGGTGTGAGGTGCGGCCTCCATGGATCTACGATGTGTCCTGTGGTATCAGATCCTGTAAGGTGTGAGGTGCGTCCTCCATGGATCTATGATGTGTCCTGTGGTATTAGATCCTGTAAGGTGGGAGGTGCGGCCTCCATGGATCTATGATGTGTCCTGTGGTATCAGATCCTGTAAGGTGTGAGGTGCGGCCTCCATGGATCTATGATGTGTCCTGTGGTATCAGATCCTGTAAGGTGTGAGGTGCGGCCTCCATGGATCTATGATGTGTCCTGTGGTATCAGATCCTGTAAGGTGGGAGGTGCGGCCTCAATGGATGGGACTTGTTTCTCCAGCACATCCCACAGATGATCGATCGGATGAGATCTGGGCAATCTGGAGGCAGATTCAATATTTCTCATTCCTGGACATTGTCTGCAGTGTGGCCGGGGGGGGGGGGGGGATAGGGGATTATCCTGCTGACAGAGGCCACTGCCATTAGAGGGTCCCTCTGAAATTAAGGGGGGGGGGCTTGATCTGTACAATGGTTAGATAGGTAGTACATGTCACAGTACCATCCACATGATGGAGGAGAGGAGGTCTCCAGCAAAACATTGCCCATCATACTGCCCCTGCCAGCTTTTGTTCTTCCCATAATGCATCCCGGTGCCATCTCTTCCCACATCTCTTCCCTCATCCACATGATGGAAAACAACATCCATCAAACCAGACGCCTTCTTCCATTGCTCCATGTTCCAGTTCTAAAGCCCATAATAGATACTTTCTGTGATAGATAGTGGACTACAATGGGCAATCTGATCAGTCTTTTGGACCCCATAGACACCAAGCAGCTATGTCCTGTGAGATCTGACCCCTCCCTATAAAAGACAGCAGGGACGTTTTCAGCAGTTTGCTCTACAACAGCTCTTCTGTGAGATCAGATTAGATCAGAGGGGCTAGCCTTTATCCAACACAGATCAAGGAGCATGACCCTATCTCCAGTTGCCCTTACTTGGAGCACTTTTGGTAGGTACTAACCACTACATACTCCAAAAATTGACTAGTCACTTGCTCCTAATATAACCTCCAGAGCACACAGTCATGTAATGGCTAATCTCTGCCCAAGGTGGATAAGATGACATCTGCAAATGATGCACCATTACCTCCTATGTGGTGGCAGCAATGACTGATGACTGAGAGGGGTTTCTCTCATGGATTTTATTCCAGCCTAAGATTGAACCTGGTGAGCTGATCTAAAAACTATCAATGTGGCCTCATAAAGGGGTTGTTACTTTTTGTATCCTTCTAGCCGGTGATGTGATCATATAGTCAGATGACCAGATTAAGGCATTGAGGCACAGTTCCATTGGTGGGCTTTGTGAAGAGTCCAGACTAGAGGTGATATCAAAGGTAGGCTTAAAGGGGTACTCTGTCCCTAGACATCGTATCCCCTATCCAAAGGATAGGGGTTAAGATGTCTGAACGTGGGGGTCCTACCGCTGGGACCCCTGCAATCTTTGTGCAGCACCCAGCCGTTTAGAATGCTGGGTACCTGTGGCGGGGGTCTTGACGTCATGACCACTCCCCTCGTGACGTCACACCACACCTCTCAATGTTAGCTCACAGTCAGTCAGATCCATACTATCAGTGACAGTCAGTCATCAGATCAGTGCTGTAATTATTCTAAAAAAACACCTCCTCCGATAGACTTCCATTAAGGGGGCATAGTGTGATATCACGGGGGCATGGTCGTGACATCACAACCCCCGCCACCCACTCCAAACGTACGGAACAAAATGTTCCAAATGATGGGGCAGCAGAGTACCCCTTTAATGAAGGACCTAATGTTGAGCTCAGTGATGGGTCCAGTGGAGGGCTTGATGGGAACCAGGGGGAGCCCAGTTGGTCCTAGTAGTGGTCCCAGTAGTGGGCTTAGCAGAGGGTCCAGTGGTGAACTCAGGAGTGGGTTTTGTGGAGGAACCAGTGGTGAACTCAGTGATGGAGCCACTGATTAAATAATCTCAGTGAAAGGCTCGGTAATGATCTGGTGGTGGACCCAATGGAAATCTTTGATGGGGTCAAAGGAGTTCTTAGCGGGAAGCCCAGTGGATGAGCTCAGTAAAGATCCATGTTGGGGTCAGAGGAGGTCCCATTGATGAGCCCAGTAGTAGGCTCAGTGGTGGGCTCAGTAATAGGCTTAGTGTTGGGCTTCGTGGAAAAAGGCCACTTTACAATTCAAGTTAAAGCTACCAATATGCCACTAGTCAACCATGTGATGCCACCAGATTCTTATAGAAGATGATGGAGAGCTGTATCTATGCAAAAGACAGCAGAGCTTCTTATGGGATAGTATGTCTGATACAATAAATGAAAAAATGAGAGGCGGTTATGCTCACCTTTTGGGCTTGTGTGTTAGACACAACCACCTCTTATAGCATGTAGGCACGGTGCAGCCACCCGGGTATCGGTGATGCGGGAACCCACGCCGATCATAGGATGCAATGGTAGAAGAAACTTCAAAAAGGATGCGGGTATCAGCGGCACAATCCATGTTCAAGGACTTTACAGTACACGTGGAATAGTGAAACTGTACATTTATTAAGCCAACAAACAAACGAGTTTCGAGATTAGCACTGTCTCTTTCTCAGTGTTAAAATGGCATATGCAGGTTTAAAAATACACAGGGTATTTATAGCAGAAAAAAACGCTAAAACAAGTGATTGACAGGTCTGGGGCATGTTCCTCCTCTAGCTGAAAAACGCATACTGATGACGTGTGGTGTATAAATTGACTGACACCTTCACTTGTGGTGTCCAAATGAATAAAATAAATATTTAAAAATGACCCAGAGTTTGTAGGTTGATCTGGGGTTTATAATGTGTTTAACCAAGTCATGACAGTATTTGCACTTGATTTATCATTTCCATGAAGGGTGGGGGGGGGGGGGGGGTTCTATCCATTTATTAGGGAGTGGGTCATATAGTTATATGTTGCAAGTGTGCTAGTCCTCTCACACATAACATTTAGTGTGCGGAGGTCATGATTCCGAACAGTAATATAAGTAATTGGTGCGCTGCAGGGGCACGAGAAAATTTGCGCAGTGTCCCGATCTGTGGGGGACTGCAGCGCTGCGGAATTTTTTTTGTGCGCACATGCGTCAGCTACAGGTGTGTGTGCCAGGTTCATTGTTGGCGTGTTCCAATCTGAAGGGGACTGCAGCGCTGCGGAATCATGGTATTATGCGCTTGCGCCGGCTTTAGGTGTGTGACCGATCCAATGTTCACAGGGGATATTTCTATAATGTGCTGTTTTCTTATTTATGAATGAAAGACTTCTGTGCTGGTGAATTGAATATGTGTCGGCACTGAATGGGGTCTATTGCTCTATGAATTATTATAGTGGCCAGTGAGTAATGAGTGGATACATTTCACTCTTCTAGACATTGTATATATGCTTGAATACAGAGAGTATGGAGTCGCAATAATAAATCACGGTGCTGTGATACATGAGTGGAGGTCAGTAAAATTAAGCTTCCTGGAGGTGCTCAGCTTAAAGAGAAGGTATAGCATCCTAGGTGTGATCCCTGGGTCCAGTATATACAAAAATGTAGCAGAAGTGAAATAGTAAGCGGCAACTCACCAAGATTAGCAGGTTAAAATCTTCAATACTTTATCCCGTGCATGTTAGAACTGTAACATAGTGTCGTGGAGGGGAGAGGAGGAACGGGTGCAACGAGGACGGCTGTAGCTACAATTGTTCTCATTGCACCCGTTCCTCCTCTCCCCTCCACGACCACGACCATGTACCATATTTCAGAGGATATTGAATATACTTTATCAGAAGGGAAATGCAATGTGGTTAGATATTAGATCTGGGTATGGGGGCTGCTCCAACTGTGTTGGAAAAAACAGAGGGGTGGGGGAGAAATGGGGAGGGGTGGGGGAAAGGGAGGGTAATGAGGGAGGAGGGGGGAAGGGTGGAAATAGGGAGGGGGGAGAGAAATGGGGAGGGGTGGGGGAAAGCGAGGGGGAGGATGGTGGAAAGTGGGGGGGGAGAGAAATGGGGAGGGGTGCGGGAAAGCGAGGGGGAGTAGGGAGGAGTGGGGGGAAGGGTGGAAAGAGGGGGGCTGGGGCACCCTTTTGAATATGCAATGACTGTGTTCAGCGTTGGAAGACTGTAATGATGAACCTTGCATAGCTCAAGGGCAGGTGAGCGTTTCTACACATTTTCAATCCCTTCATTCAGCCCATGGGGGTAGAGGGTGTCCATCTTGTAGATCCAAAAAGATTCCCGTCTCCTCAGACTCTCAAAGCGATCTTGAGCATTTTCGGGTATTCGCTCTATGGCGGTGACTGTAAAGGCTATGAAGGCCCTCTTATGGCTTTCCATAGCATGACGTGACATGCTGTGTTTTGTGAACTTTTGAAGTACATTGTGACGGTGGTTGTTCATCCTGGTTTTGAGTTGTTGAATGGTTCTGCCAATGTACTGTAGTTTACAGTCACATTCTATAAGGTCAATTACATGTGTTGATGTACAGTCTAACCTCGCATTTATGGAAAAGGTCTCCAAAAGACCGAGAGACCTTTTCCATAAATGCGAGGTTAGACTGTACATCCACACATGTAATTGACCTTATAGAATGTGACTGTAAACTACAGTACATTGGCAGAACCATTCAACAACTCAAAAAACAATGAACCTGACACACACCTCTAGCAGACGCATGCGCACAAAACAATTTTTCCGCAGCGCTGCAGTCCCCCACAAATCAGGACACTGCTCATGTCCACGATCTGTCTTTTATTCACAGCAGGCGCATGCGCAAATTTTCTCGTGCCCCTGCAGCGCACCAATTCCTTATATTACTGTTCGAAATTATGACCTCCGCACACTAAATGTCATGTGTGAGAGGACTAGCACACTTGCAACATATAACTACATATAACCCACTCCCTAATAAATGGATAGAAACCCCTCATGGAAATGACAAATCAAGCGCAAATACTGTCAGGACTTGGTTAAAGGATACCTCTCATTAAATAAACTTTTGATATATTTTAGATTAATGAATGTTGAATAACTTTCCAATAGCATGTTAATGAAAAATATGCTTCTTTCTATTGTATTTTTCCCGATCAGTCCTGTCAGCAAGCATTTCTGACTCATGCTGGAGTCCTAAACACTCAGAGCTGCCAGCCTGCTTTGTTCACAGCCAAACAGGCTGTGAACAAAGCAGGCTGGCAGCTCTGAGTGTTCTCCTTTGTGAACAAAGCAGACTGGCAGCTCGTAGTGTTTAGGACTCCGGCATGAGTCTGAAATGCTTGCTGCCAGGACTGGTAGGGAGACCCCTAGTGGTCATTTCTTCAAAGTGGAAAATGAAATAGAAAGAAGCATATTTTCTAATAACATGCAATTGTAAAGTTATTCTGTATATATTAATCTATAATATATCAAAAGTTTTTTTGATGAGAGGTACCCTTTAAACACATTATAAACCCCATGATAGCTATCAACCTACAAACTCTGGGTAATTTTTTAATATTTATTTTATTCATTTGGACACCACAAGTGAAGGTGTCAGTCAAGTTATACACCACACGTCATCAGTATGCGTTTTTCAGCTAGAGGAGGAACATGCCCCAGACCTGTCAATCACTTGTTTTAGCGGTTTTTATGCTATAAATACCCTGTGTATTTTTAAACCTGCATATGCCATTTTAACACTGAGAAAGAGACAGTGCTAGTCTCGAAACTCGTTTGTTTGTTGGCTTAAATCGTACCCATCAGATCCAACAAATTTTTTTTTATTAATATATCACTCAGTATCTAATCATTTTCCCTCAGTATGCTGTCTGCTCACATCTCCCCTAGCATTAGCAAAACTACCAGCTTGTCCTCACTGACAGTAGCCGGACACAAGCTGACAGTGGAAGGATTTTTCCTCCAGCTCTGAGCCCTGCGCTCACAGCTGTCAATCAAGGAAGTGTGTCCATGACATAGGTGATAAGGCATGGACACAGCAAGATTGGTATGTGTCCAAGCATGCAGTCGGGGGGGGGGGGGGGGCAGTTGTATGACTGGATTTTTTAGTATGAAATACTGAACATTTTCTAATGAAAGCAATTGCAAAACCTATTGGTTATACATGCTTTACAACATATCAAAAGTTTTTGTATCTGACAGTGCCTATTTAATAAATGTAGTTTCACTATTCCACGTGTACTGGGAAGTCCTTGAACGCGGATTGCGCCGCTGATGCCCGGATCCTTTTTAAAGGAGTACTCCGGCGCGCACTTTTTTCCTTTTATCCCGTCCGGGCTGCAAAATAAAAAAAAAGACACTTTCTCTTACCTGCCAACGAGCCCCCGGAGCTCCGGTACAGGTGTTGGGTCCCCGGGCTGTATTCTTCTTACTTCCTGTTAGCCCGGCACGTCACACGAAGCTTCAGCCTATCACCGGCCGAGGCAGGACATCGCTGCGGCCAGTGATAGGCTGAAGCTTCGTGTGACGTGCCGGGCTAACAGGAAGTAAGAAGAATACAGCCCGGGGACCGAACACCTGTACCGGAGCTCCGGGGGCTCGTTGGCAGGGAAGAGAAAGTGTCTTTTCTTTTATTTTGCAGCCCGGACGGGATAAAAGGAAAAAAGTGCGCGCCGGAGTACTCCTTTAAAGTCTCTTCTACCATTGCATTAGAGAAGATGATAAAATGACTCTTTGTGGACGGCCAAGTCTGGTTATCTGCTGCTAACAACAAACAACAAAGCCGGTCAGAAACCAACTAGACCTGAATGTTATCAGGCGATTTATGAGCAGGACACAGGAGACACTACGGAGAACGCTTTGTCATGTGACATATGGCCATTCCTCATGTTATCAGGGAGTTTACATTAAAGACAATTCCTCTAGATCAGGTGCGTGATAACATTTCGGCGTCACTTTGGTGTAACAATGATCTAAGTTGATGGTAACGTCCACCAGATAAGCGTTGCTACGTATCAAAGACTGGATGTTCCTTGCTGAAGGCCCTCAATATAAGGTAACTCATGGCTGAACAAACATCCGGCTAGCTTCCCCGACTCAAACAGTCACATGACCATTCAACAGTGTAAATAGTTTGCCCTAGTCCTGGATCTAAATACCCAGGCCAAAGCATAGTGGTTTGTTGGCTCCATGTATGACATCTGGCATCCCAGATACATCCTTTACTTGTATGGACAGACATGTTAAAGGGGTACTCCCGTGGAAAACTTTTATATTTTTAATCAACTGTAGCCAGAAAGTTAAACAGATTTGTAAATTACTTCTATTAAAAAATCTTAATCCTTCCAGTACTTATTAGCTGCTGAATACTACAGAGCAAATTATTTTCTTTTTGGAACACAGAGCTCTCTGCTGACATCACGACCACAGTTCTCTCTGCTGACATCTCTGTCCATTTTAGGAACTGTCCAGAGCAGCATATGTTTGATATGGGGATTTTCTCCTACTCAGGACACTTACAATGGACAGAGATGTCAGCAGAGAGCACTGATCTGAAGTCTTTAGGATTTGTTTGCATATTGAATTTTTACTCCATGTCTCACATATTTTTACCATATTTTGCACAATTGCGGTACAATATCTAAATTTTTTGCAATGATTTGGGAAAATCACAGGAAAAAAAAAAACCTGCGATGGCAACGTGTGAACACAACCTCAGAGGAGATATATAATTACTTGTGGTGTCCCAGTACCGCATTTCATACGTTACCTTGTGGTGAGGTCCCCAAAGACAGAGTCCCTAGAAACCGTGGGGGTCCTCTACCTTAGCTAGCCCCTCGTCACCCCTTAGTTAGTTAATATGTATGTAAATAAACATGTAAATGTGGCTATTAAAGATTCCTACCTTGTTCGCGTTGCAGGACCTGCAGGTCATGTGACTTAGTTCAGAACTCTATGGTTTGCTGAAGGACCTTTGGTGGTTCTCATGTCACGTGTTCACCCACAATGCAATGTAACGGTGAGTGACAGTTGTTATGGACCAATCCAAATCGGCCAACCCCTGTCCATATAAGGGAGCGGCCGCCATTATTCTCTCTCTTGGGTTGCTGACTCTGGATGAGGTAGGACCACTGCAACTTCCAAAGACAAGAACTAGGCCCAAAGCCTTGCGGCCGCGGCCTATGATAGAGACTATTAGATTTTACAATTCCCCGTTATCCCTGCAAGATCACTGGACCTAAACGCACCCCTAAATCCAGCGGATCTCTGCTACAGAATCTATGAGAAGCTACATTGAGCTTATCTGATCCCAACCAACTGTCAATCGTGCTCAGTTATAAATGGACTTTGTTATTTGGACTGTTATTGATATTGTCTGCTTCAGAAAATCTTCAATAAAAGTTCCTGCAAGTTTTAAGTTCAACAGTGGTTGTGGACAATCTAATTATTACGCACGCACCTATCGCTTTTGGGAAGGGTGGCGATAGGCCCAGCAACATTGCAGAATTTAACCCTCACCCTGGCGTCACGAGTGACAAGGGTTAACAGCGCCCTTTCAGTATCTAGAACAGCAACACCCCAACTAACCTACACCCCACAAGGCTTTTCCACACAGTTCCTCACCACATACTTAATACACTGATCCCACAGAGATAGCAGCAGTCTAAAGATAGAGCTGGAGGAGAGGTGTATAACTACTTAATGCACTGATCCCATAGAGATAGCAGCAGTATACAGATGGACCTGGATGGGAGGTATTTAACAACCATATATATCCTGTTCCCATAGAGATAGTAGCAGCAGTATACAGAGCTGGAGGAGAGGTGTATAACTACTATATATATCCTAGTCCCATTTAGATAACAGCAGCATACAGATAGAGCTGGGGGAGGGGTATAATAACTCTATATCCTAATCCAATAAAAATAACAGTGGCAGTATACAGATAGAGCTGAGAGGGGTGGTGGTTAACTACTATGCATCCCGATCCCATAAAGATAGCAGCAGTATACAGATAGGTCTGAAGGGGAGGGTATAACTACTATATATCCTGATCCCATAGAGAAAACAGTAGCAGTATACAGATAAAACTGGGAGAGGAGGTGTATAACTAATATATATATATATATATATATAAATATATATATATATATATATATATATGGATCCCATAGAGATAGCAGCAGTATACAGATAGAGCTGGAGGGGAGGTGCATAACTACAATATATATCATGATCCCATAGAGATAGAAGCAGCAGTATACAGATATAGCTGAAGGGGAGGTGTATAAATCATGACCCCATAGAGATAGCAGCAGCAGTATACAGATAGAACTGGAGGGGAGGGGTATAACTACTAAAGGCCCAAGGGGTTTTCTAGGTGAAATTCTTTTGGAAAGAAACATAGAAACTCCAGTCCTTGTAGCAAACTTAAATAGTCACTCTCATTGAAACTAATTTTTGCTATTGCACTCATTATGGTAAATGAAAAATATTTCTAATATACTTTGTTTTAAAAAAAAGCTAAAGAGCACATTTTCCCCCAACTCATACACAGACTTTGGACCAAAGTCCAAACACAGGAAGTGCCCCCTGGAGTGCTGAGGGGGGGGGGGGGGGGTCCAACCAACAGCATATGGCAGTTATGTGTGAGAGGAGCTATGATTGGATGAGGATGGACACCCCCCCCCCCCCCCCTCAGCACTCCAGGCGGCACTTCCTGTGTATGAGTTGGGGGAAAATGTGCTCTTGAGCTTTTTTAAGCACAAATAAAACATAGAAAACTTCATTATTTTTTTTTTTTTAAACAAAGTAGATTAGAAATATTTTTCATTTACCATAATGAGTGCAATAGCAAAAATTAGTTTTAATGAGAGTGACCCTTTAACTATTCTCCCTAATTTCCAAAAAGGTAGTGTACCCCTGGACATTGTCAACGCTTTCGATTGAACCTTATAACAATGACTGGTCTATCAGCGGGGTGGGCTTCCTCTGCTCTCATGACATCTCACACGGTACAATCATTGCTGTAATAACAGCCTGAGACGCAATGTGAACATCACACAAGGTTATTAGGGAGAAGACTGGAAAAGCGCAGTGTTCTGTCATCAGTGATATTATTTATTAGCTGTGACAACCGCACATGTTCACTGTACAGACGGTCACCACAAGAACACGAGCGGCGGAGGAGAAAACCCTACAGAACTGAGAGTAGAAAATACAACAAACAGTAACATTGTAACATCTAGTAATATGTAACTGAAAATATCAATGAATAATATTCAACACTGAGGAAATCTCCTGTATATAGTGATATGGACCATGCTGGTATAACCTGGTATATACTGTATATAATATATATGTACAGCTGGTATAAGTTATATATCTCCTGTATATAGTGATATGGACTATGCTGGTATAACCTGGTATATACTGTATATAATTATATATGTACAGCTGGTATAAGTTATATATCTCCTGTATATAGTGATATGGACCATGCTGGTATAACCGGGGTATATACTGTATATAATATATATGTACAGCTGGTATAAGTTATATATCTCCTGTATATAGTGATATGGACCATGCTGGTATAACCTGGATATATACTGTATATAATTATATATGTACAGCTGGTATAAGTTATATATCTCCTGTATATAGTGATATGGACCATGCTGGTATAACCTGGTATATACTGTATATAATTATATATGTACAGCTGGTATAAGTTATATATCTCCTGTATATAGTGATATGGACCATGCTGGTATAACCTGTATATACTGTATATAATTATATATGTACAGCTGGTATAAGTTATATATCTCCTGTATATAGTGATATGGACCATGCTGGTATAACCTGGTATATACTGTATATAATATATATGTACAGCTGGTATAAGTTATATATCTCCTGTATATAGTGATATGGACCATGCTGGTATAACCTGGGTATATACTGTATATAATTATATATGTATAGCTGGTATAAGTTATATATCTCCTGTATATAGTGATATGGACCATGCTGGTATATCCTGGGTATATACTGTATATAATTATATATGTACAGCTGGTATAAGTTATATATCTCCTGTATATAGTGATATGGACCATGCTGGTATAACCTGGTATATACTGTATATAATATATATGTACAGCTGGTATAAGTTATATATCTCCTGTATATAGTGATATGGACCATGCTGGTATAACCTGGGTATATATACTGTATATAATATATATGTACAGCTGGTATAAGTTATATATCTCCTGTATATAGTGATATGGACCATGCTGGTATAACCTGGTATATACTGTATATAATATATATGTACAGCTGGTATAAGTTAAATATCTCCTGTATATAGTGATATGGACCATGCTGGTATAACCTGGGTATATACTGTATATAATTATATATGTATAGCTGGTATAAGTTATATATCTCCTGTATATAGTGATATGGACCATGCTGGTATATCCTGGGTATATACTGTATATAATTATATATGTACAGCTGGTATAAGTTATATATCTCCTGTATATAGTGATATGGACCATGCTGGTATAACCTGGGTATATACTGTATATAATTATATATGTACAGCTGGTATAAGTTATATATCTCCTGTATATAGTGATATGGACCATGCTGGCATAACCTGGTATATACTGTATATAATATATATGTACAGCTGGTATAAGTTATATATCTCCTGTATATAGTGATATGGACCATACTGGTATAACCTGGGTATATACTGTATAATATATATGTACAGCTGGTATAAGTTATATATCTCCTGTATATAGTGATATGGACCATGCTGGTATAACCTGGGTATATACTGTATATAATTATATATGTACAGCTGGTATAAGTTATATATCTCCTGTATATAGTGATATGGACCATGCTGGTATACCCTGGGCAGAGTTATTTTATTGGCTGGGGATGATGCATTTTTCACACATATTTGTGCACTTGGCTTAGACTTACCCCCCTCTTATTTGCAGTGTATATTTGCTGTGCACAGGACAATCTATTTACACGTATTGCAGAGTTCAGTGTCGATGTATGGAGCGGCGCAGAGCGGCGAAGTGAGGTTAATTCTACCCGAATTACCTCCGGCTCAGCATTATATTTCTGCAGAGCAGACAAATCATTGTTAGCGTACGGGCCTTAGGGTTAAGAATGTGGCGGTCGATATCTAAGCAGCCAACGAGCTCTTAATCTGTAACATGTATCATGTAGCAGAGCCGAGTTGTCACACGCCAAGCGACGAGCCCCCGAGATGATCGACTACAACATTATTTTACATAATGTGTCTCCCAGTGCTCCGGGCTCCGTATGTACTGCGATACCGCCGCAGAAAAAGATGGCAGGTGTAATCCGTCCTTGAAAAGCCATTAGGATAGAGACGCACGCGTACGGCGGCCACGACACAGCGCTCGCTGTATTTGTCACTGTGCGCATGAGGATAAACGGAAGATAAATGGATTTACTTTATACAGGGGGGAAGATTAGAGAACAACGTGTGAATAATAATGTGAATTGCGTTGAGCACGAATATTCGTAATGCAAATTTTTATCGCGAATATCGGCACTTCGCGATTTTGGGGATATTTTAACCCCTTAAGGACCGGGGTTTTTCCGTTTTTGCATTTTCGTTTTTTGCTCCTTGCCTTTAAAAAATCGTAACTCTTTCAATTTTGCACCTAAAAATCCATATGATGGCTTATTTTTTGCGCCACCAATTCTACTTTGTAATGACGTCAGTCATTTTGCCCAAAAATCTACAGTGAAATGGAAAAAAAAATCACTGTGCGACAAAATTGTAATAGTTTTGTAACTTTTGGGGGCTTCCGTTTCTACGTAGTACATTTTTCGGTAAAAATGACACCTTATCTTTATTTTGTAGGTCCATACGATTAAAATGATCCCCTACTTATATAGGTTTGATTTTGTCGCACTTCTGGAAAAAATCATAACTACATGCAGGAAAATTAATATGTTTAAAATTGTCATCTTCTGACCCCTATAACTTTTTTATTTTTCCGTGTATGGTGCGGTATGAGGGCTCATTTTTACATTGATAGGACTTATTGATCGCTTTTTATTCATTTTTAAATGATATAAAAAGTGACCAAAAATGCACTATTTTGGACTTTGGCATTTTTTTGCGCGCACGCCATTGACCGAGCGGTTTAATTAATGATATATTTTTATAATTTGGACATTTCCGCACGCGGTGATACCATATATGTTGATTTTTATTTTTATTTACACTTTGTTTTGTTTTTTATTGGAAAAGGGGGTGATTCAAACTTTTAATAGGGGAGGAGTTAAATGATATTCATTCACTTTTTTTTTCACTTTTTTTTTGCAGTGTTATAGCTCCCATAGGGACCTATAACACTGCACACACTGACCTATTATACTGATCATTGTTATCCCATAGGGACCTATAACACTGTACACACTGATCTCTTATATTGATCATTGTTATCCCATAGGGACCTATAACACTGCACACACTGATCTCTTATACTGATCATTGTTATCCCATAGGGACCTATAACACTGCACACACTGATCTTCATCATTGATCACTGATTTCTCATAAGAAACCAGTGATCAACGATTCTGCCGCATGACTGCTCATGCCTGGATCTCAGGCACTGAGCAGTCATTCGGCGATCGGACAGCGAGGAGACAGGTAGGGGCCCTCCCGCTGTCCTGTCAGCTGTTCGGGATGCCGCGATTAGCCGCGGCTATCCCGAACAGCCCGACTGAGCTAGCCGGCAACTTTCACTTTTAGCCGCGCGGCTCAGCTCTGAGCGCACGGCTAAAGGGTTAATAGCGCGCGTCGCCGCGATCGGCACTGCGCGCTATTAGAGGCGGGTCCCCGGCTTCACTATGACGCCGGGCCCGCCGTGATATGACGCGGGGTTACTGTGTAACCCCACGTTATATCAGAAGAGCAGGACCAAGGACGTACCGGTACGTCCTTGGTCCTTAAGGGGTTAAACATAGTGCTATATATATTCGTAATAACGGATATTCATGTTTTTTCACATGAAAATGTTTATGCAAATGTTTATGCAAATTTTTCACGCGTGGTGAATATGCAAATTTCGCGAACATAGGACGAATAATCACCAATATATTTGAAAAATATTGTAAATTCTAATAAGGCCCCTGCCGCTCATCACTTAATGTGAATAGGTGTGAAGGATTCCTCCTGGGATAAGATATAAACCCCATTTTATAGCGGCATCGCCGTTCTCAGGTGTGAATTACGTCGTATGACCCCAGAAGGTCCCCTATATCCTTTGGAGAAGATGTCACCTCTACTATATCTGCTGTTATGTCAGTGTTTCCCAACTAATGTGCTTTCAGCTGTAGCAAAACTACTACTCCCAGCATGCCCGGACAGCCTTCGGCTGTCTGGGCATGCTGGGAGTTGTAGTTCTGCAACAGCTGGAGGCCCCCTGGTTGGGAAACAGTGTTTTATGTATTTGGATTTTTTTTTTTAGTGTTATTGATTTTCTTGTTAGATTTACAATAAGGGAGCGTGTCTCCGTTTTTTTGTCTCCGTTTTTTGTCCCCCGTTTCAATTCCGTTCTGGCAGGCTGTAAACAGATTAAAAACTGTTTAAAAAAAAAATCCCATTCATGTCAATGGGATTTTTTTTTACAATCCGTTGACATCCGTTTGTACCGGTCTGCGCTCATTTCCGTAATTTTTTTTTTATGGCAGAAAAAATGGCACATGCAGTATTTTTCCTCCCGTCAAAAAAAAAAAAAGGGAAGGAAAAACGGACACAGTAAATTTAACACTGAAGTCTATGGAAAACGGATGAGCCTTTAACCCCTTAAGGACCCAGCCATTTTACACCTTAGGACTCGGCCATTTTTTGCAATTCTGACCACTGTCACTTTAAACATTAATAACTCTGGAATGCTTTTAGTTATCATTCTGATTCCGAGATAGTTTTTTCGTGACATATTCTACTTTAACATAGTGGTAAAATTTTGTGGTAACTTGCATCCTTTCTTGGTGAAAAATCCCAAAATTTGATGAAAAATTTCAAAATTTTGCATTTTTCTAACTTTGAAGCTCTCTGCTTGTAAGGAAAATGGATATTCAAAATAAAAAAATTTTTTATTCACATATGCAATATGTCTACTTTATGTTTGCATCATAAAATTGACCTGTTTTTACTTTTGGAAGACACCAGAGGGCTTCAACGGTCAGCAGCAATTTTCCGATTTTTCACAAAATTTTGAAACTCTCTTTTGTTCAGGGACCAGTTCAGGTTTGAAGTGGATTTGAAGGGTCTTCATATTAGAAATACCCCATAAATGACCCCATTATAAAAACTACACCCCCCAAAGTATTCAAAATGACATTCAGTCAGCGTTTTAACCCTTTAGGTGTTTCACACGAATAGCAGCAAAGTGAAGGAGAAAATTCACAATCTTCATTTTTTACACTCACATGTTCTTGTAGACCCAATTTTTGAATTTTTACAAGGGGTAAAAGGACAAAATTTTTACTTGTATTTGTAGCCCAATTTCTCTCGAGTAAGGACATACCTCATATGTCTATGTAAAGTGTTCGGCGGGCGCAGTAGAGGGCTCAGAAGGGAAGGAGCGACAAATGGATTTTGGGGGCATGTCACACCCCTCAGGAAACATAGCAAGGGGTAAAGTAAACCTTAATACCCCACAGGTGATTCACGACTTTTGCATATGTAAAAAAAAAAAAAAAAATTCCCTAAAATGCTTGGTTTCCCAAAAGTTTTACATTTTTAAAAAGGGTAATAGCAGAAAATACCCCCCAGAATTTGAAGCCCAATTTCTCCCGATTCAGAAAACACCCCATATGGGGGTGGAAAGTGCTCTGCTGGCGCTCTACAGGTCTCAGAAGAGAAGGAGTCACATTTGGCTTTTTTGAAGGAAATTTTGCTCTGGGGGCATGCCGCATTTAGGAAGCCCCTATGGTGCCAGGAAAGCAAAAAACCCCACATGGCATACCATTTTGGAAACTAGACCCCTTGGGCAACGTAACAAGGGGTAAAGTGAACCTTAATACCCCACAGGGGTTTCACAACTTTTGCATATGTAAAAAAAAAATCACCTAAAATGCTTGGTTTCCCAAAATTTTTACATTTTTAAAAAAGGTAATAGCAGAAAACACCCCCCAAAATTTGAAGCCCAATTTCTCCCGATTCAGAAAACACCCCATATGGGGGTGAAAAGTGCTCTGCTGGCGCACTACAGGTCTCAGAAGAGAAGGAGTCACATTTGGCTTTTTGAAAGCAAATTTTGCTCTGGGGGCATGCCGCATTTAGGAAGCCCCTATGGTGCCAGGACAGCAAAAAAAAAAAACACATGGCATACCATTTTGGAAACTAGACCCCTCGGGAAACGTAACAAGGGGTTAAGTGAACCTTAATACCCCACAGGTGTTTCACGACTTTTGCATATGTAAAAAAAAAAATTTTTTTTTACCTAAAATGCCTCTTTTCCCAAAAATTTTACATTTTTAAAAAGGGTAAAAGCAGAAAATACCCCCCAAAATTTGTAACACAATTTCTCCTGAGTACGGCGATACCCCATATGTGGCCCTAAACTGTTGCCTTGAAATACGACAGGGCTCCAAAGTGAGAGCGCCATGCGCATTTGAGGCCTGAATTAGGGACTTGCATAGGGGTGGACATAGGGGTATTCTACGCCAGTGATTCCCAAACAGGGTGCCTCCAGCTGTTGTAAAACTCCCAGCATGCCTAGACAGTCAGTGGCTATCTGGCAATACTGGGAGTAGTTGTTTTGCAACAGCTGGAGGCTCCGTTTTGGAAACAGTGGCTTACCAGACGTTTTTCATTTTTATTGGGGAGGGGGGCTGTGTAGGGGTATGTGTATATGTAGTGTTTTTTACTTTTTATTTTATTGTGTGTTAGTGTAGTGTAGTGTTTTTAGGGTACAGTCGCACGGGCGGGGGTTCACAGTAGTTTCTCGCTGGCAGTTTGAGCTGCGGCAGAAAATTTGACGCAGCTCAAACTTGCAGCCGGATACTTACTGTAATCCTCCGCCCATGTGAGTGTACCCTGTAAGTTCAAATGGGGGGGGGGGGGAAGAAACATCCAGCTGTTGCAAAACTACAACTCCCAGCATGTACGGTCTATCAGTGCATGCTTGGAGTTGTAGTTGTGCAACAGCTGGAGGCAAACTGGTTGTGAAACACCGAGTTTGGTAACAAACTCAGTGTTTTGCAACCAGTGTGCCTTCAGCTGTTGCAAAAGCTACAACCCCCAGCATATACGGACAGCGGAAGGGCATGCTGGGTCTTGTAGTTATGCAACAGCTGGAGGCATACTACTTTGGCTGGGGATGCTGGGGACTGTAGTTATGCAACAGCTGGAGACACACTGGTTTGCTACATAACTCAGTGTGCCTTCAGCTGTTGCAAAACTACAACTCCCAGCAGTCACCGACAGCCAACGGGCATGCTGGGAGTTGTAGTTATGCAACCAGCAGATGCACTACTACAACTCCCAGCATGCACTTTAGCTGTTTGTGCAAGCTGGGAGTTGTAGTTACACAACAGCTGAAGGTACACTTTTCCATAGAAAAAATGTGCCTCCAGCTGTTACAAAACTACAAGTCCCAACATGCTCATAAGGGCATGCTGGGAGTTGTGGTGGTCTACCTCCTGCTGTTGCATAACTACAGCTCCCAGCATGCCCTTTTTGCATGCTGGGAGCTGTTGCTAAGCAACAGCAGGAGGCTGTCACTCACCTCCAACGATCCAGCCGCACAGGTCAGTCCCTCGTCGTTGCCGCCGCGGCCATCGCTCCTGGGGCCCCGATCCCAACATTGACGCCGGGGATCGGGGTCCCCAGCACCTGGGGTGCACGTCCCGCACCCGCTCACGTCCTCCGGAAGAGGGGCGGAGCGGGTTGCGGGAGTGACACCCGCAGCAGGCGCCCTGATTGGTCGGCCGGTAATCCGGCCGACGAATCTGGGCGATCGTGAGGTGGCACCAGTGCCACCTCACCCCTGCAGGCACCCGATTGACCCGGAATCTGCTGCACTTTCTGGGCGCACGCAGGGTATGCAATGCCTCTCCTGCGGAGCTCGTCCATCAGCCTGGGGATGGTCCACAAGCGGTACTGCAACCCGCTGTCCCTCTGAGAACTTCCCAGCGGGGTAGCCGGTAGAGACATCGTCTCTTCGATGTCCGAGCCGTATGACATATCCGCTCCCACCTAACCGGGCCAAACGGGTACCGGAATAAGAAAACAATCGTAAGAACACCGTAACACCAAATGTGCGTGGCTCATTGGAGCGAGAATACACACCTGATGACAAGCCACTAACCTTGTTATTAACTATATATATATTATTATTATATATATATATATATATATATATTTTTTTTTTTTTTGTTACCCTTGTGGTACATACTCACTCATGCGCATTGTAGTGTGTTCCCCTACCCCTGGACGTGTATAACCGTATGACTATGCTGAAGACGAGTCAGGAGGCAGTGATAACGTGATTGTACTGAAAGAGACAGTAATAAATACCCCAGTATGAAATGTTAGATTAACTGTACTGAGTGGAGTCAGGAGACAGTTTCAACTACGAAATTGCACTGAAGACGTGTCAGTAACAAATAATTGTGTACGTACGGATTGCTGCTCTGAAGATGAGTCAGGAGTCAGCATGAACGAAAATTGCTCTGAAGACGAGTCAGCAATAATTCCCTGAATGGGTATCAACTGAAACTGCTCTGAAGATGAGTCAGCAGACAGTTCGACTACTTAATTGCTCTGAAGACGTGTCAATAACAATTAATAGGATGTATGTAGGGAATAACTACTTCTCTGAAGACGAGTCAGGAGACAGTAATGATAGTGCCATCGCTCTGAGGACGAGTCAGTAACATTGACAGGGTAGGCTGTGTTGCTGCCGTGACAACCGAGTCCGGGGACAGCAAAGCGTAAGATTGCTCTGATGACGTGTCAGTAACAATTAATAAGATGTATGTAGGGAATAACTACTGCTCTGAAGACGAGTCAGGAGACATTAATGATAGTGCCATCGCTCTGAGGATGAGTCAGTAA
This sequence comes from Hyla sarda, assembly GCF_029499605.1. Classification (NCBI taxonomy): domain Eukaryota; kingdom Metazoa; phylum Chordata; class Amphibia; order Anura; family Hylidae; genus Hyla; species Hyla sarda. The sequence continues at coordinate 17,203,369 of NC_079195.1, forward strand.
CAATGACAGGGTATGCTGTGTTGCTTCCGTGACAACCGAGTCCGGGGACAGCAAAGCGTGAGATTGCTCTGATGACGTGTCAGTAACAATATATGATGCCAGGTGTGTACCCACTCTGAGGAAGAGTCAGAGGCAGCTACTGAGGTAACTAATAGCCCTACCTGACCGAGTCAGGAATGACCTTATGTGTATTGAAAATACGTACTGGTGTGTACCTATGTCTGAGTATATGTAATGTGTAGAGGCCCCCCTTTTTTTTATCCCCCCCCCACTACCCATACCCGCGCACAACCCTCTTCAGTCTCCCCCTTATTATAAAAAAAAAAATTTATAATTTTTTCTTCTTTTTCTTTTTTTTTATGTTTTTTTTTTTTCAAATTTTTTTTTCCATAACCCGTACCAACCAGGCCCAAACTAACATAAACAAAAACCCCAAGAGTAAAAATGAATGGGGAGGCAACGCACCTGACACACTAAACCAAAGACAACACTGTAAAAAGACAAGAGGGGGAGAAGGTATAAGCAAACAGCAGGCCGCAGGTCACGTGGCAACCTGAAAACCCCCCACCGTACTCGTGAGTAACATGACCCCTGCGGCTGCCCGTACAGAGAGCCGAGGGGAGCGTACGCTGAGGCTGACCACTGCCGGCGGCGTGAGGACCGCGTGCCGTCCCCCCAAGCCGGGAAAGGAGAGGAGCGCTACAGCCGCACCACCCCAGTAAAGTAGTGCATCCGGAGCGCCCGCTGCGTCCCCGACCCGAAGGCGCACACCTGCCACTCTTCCCGCCCGACAGACTCGCAGCAGGAGCGGGGTTATGCCGCAGCCGCCCCGAGAAGCGCGGCTGCTGCTGCGGCGAACAAGCAAAACACCGAACCCTCTCCCCTACAACACCCGGTGCGGCAGCCGGTTAAGAAAGCCATGCCGACGAGCGGCACTTACCTGATACAGCAACGAAACAGCAATGTACGAAAATCGAGCACCGGGAACACCAAAGAACGCCGGGAACGTAAGAGCTAGTGGCAGTGTACTATGAAGAAACACTGTTGAATGCTACATACGCACCTGTTGCAGGTAAGGGGAGGGTATATGTAGGGACTCCCAGCTCCTCCCACAAATTAAGCCTGATGGGCTTCCACTTATCTACCCATCTCTCTCATATCTACCCATCTCTCTCATATCTACCCATCTCTCTCATATCTATCCATCTATCCATCTATCTCATATCTCTCTCATATCTATCCATCTATCTCATATCTACCCATCTCTCTCATATCTATCCATCTATCCATCTATCTCATATCTATCTCATATCTATCCATCTATCTCATATCTATCCATCTATCTCATATCTATCCATCTATCTCATATCTATCCATCTATCCCTCTCATATCCCTCTCATATCCCTCTCATATCCCTCTCATATCCTCTCATATCCCTATCTCTCTCCCCCTCTCTCCCCCTCTCCCCCCCCCTCTCTCTCTTTCTCTCTCTCTCTCTCTCTCTCTCTCTCTCTCTCTTTCTCTCTCTCTCTCTCTCTCTCTCTCTCTCTCTCTCTCTCTCTCTCTCTCTCTCTCTCTCTCTCTCTCTCTCTCTCCCTCTTTCTCTCTCTCTCTCTCTCTCTCTCTCTCTCTCTCTCTCTCTCTCATCTGTTTCCCTATTTACATTCTATCTATTATTTACCTTTGTTCCTTATTACCCCATTATTATGATGACATTAATCTAATAATCCGGCAGGTGTTGGGCTGTGAGTGCAGGGAACAATATAACCGCTACTTATAATACATAGGAGATTTGCAAATTAAATAAATCTAAATATCTATTCAATCCTACAGAGAGCCCACGTATTGGACAGCATGGGAGAGGAGGGGGCACATGACGGGGGGTATGAGAAGCAGTAAAGGGGTCAGGGAGAGGTCAGGTCAAGAGCGGGAAAAGAAGGGTAGGAGTGAGAGGGGTTAAATAGGAGGGAACAGGAACAGGAGGTCATTCTGCCAGGGAAAGCGGAGTTGTCCCGCCCGACGGCCCTTTGTGTTGGCATGAGTGGTAGGCGGTGTGGGAGCAGGTGAGTGCTTGTCGCAGCGGCGGGAATGTTAAAGGGGGGACTTGGAGGCATTGCTGGAAAAATGGTGCAGAATTCCGGTTATACCGGCCCTGGTGGAGCTGGGATGGAACCCAGCTGGTGGTGGCAGGATACTCTCCGAAGGTGGGGCCCTTTGGGTCAGCGGGTGAGGCGACCTAGGGCTCAGTAGGAGAGTAATAAAATTGTGTTGCCTTCAGGTCCCCCTTCCTTATTGTATTGGAAATATATCAGGGGTTAAAATATTGGTTGCACTTTATATTTGTTATTGGGGGTTATTGGTGTTACCCCCCGTTTGATGTAGATGTTATATTTATGAATATTTATATTTTGTTAAGGTTTAATAAAATGGGGTCCGCTGTGGCCGTTTTCTACCACAAAGTGTCTGTGTCTTGTGTTCAGGTAAAGGGTGGTAGTAGGTCATAGTAGTCTATACGATCCCCTAGTCATGAGATGGCATGAGGACACGTCCACAAAAGAACACAGCGATGTGAAGATGTAACGACAGATATCTGTACACTCCATAGGAGACCGGTACTTGGACTGAATAGATATTACATTAGTTTTATTAGATCTGTTATTTAACATTTATTATCATTATTATCATTATGACACCCCAACATTAACCCCTTAAGGACCCAGGGTTTTTCTGTTTTTGCACTTTCCTTTTTTCCTCCTTACCTTTTAAAAAAATCATAACTCTTTCAATTTTGCACCTAAAAATCCATATGATGACTTATTTTTTGTGCCACCAATTCTACTTTGCAGGGACATCAGTCATTTTACCAAAAAATATACAGCAAAGCAGAAAAAAAATCATTGTGCGACGAAATTGAAGAAAAAAAATGCCATTTTGTAAATTTTGTGGGCTTCCGTTTCTACGTGGTACATTTTTCGGTAATAATAACACCTTATCTTTATTCTCTACGTCCATACGATTAAAATGATACCCTACTTATATAGGTTTGATTTTGTCGCACTTCTGGAAAAAATCATAACTACATGCAGGAAAATGTATACGTTTAAAATTGTCATCTTCTCACCCCTATAACTTTTTTTTATTTTTCTGTGTATGGGGCGGTATGAGGACTCATTTTTTGCGCCGTGATCTTAAGTTTTTATTGTACCATTTTTGTATTGATCGGACTTTTTGATCACTTTTTATTTATTTTTTCATGATAAAAAAAGCGACCAAAAATACGCTATTTTTGAATTTTGACCCTGTGCCATTGACCGTGCGGTTTAATTAATGATATTTTTTTATACTTCGGACAATTACGCACGCATTTACAACGTATGTTTATATTTATATTTATTTACATGTTTTTTGTTTTTTTTTTAACGGGGTGATTTGGACTTTTATTAGGGAAGGGGTTAAATCACATTTATTAACTTTTTTTTAGGGGGCTATAACACTGCACACACTGATTGCCTGCACTTTTCACTGCAAAGCCATAGCTTTGCATTGATCAGTGTTATCGATGGTCGATTGCTCAAGCCTGGATCTCAGGCTTGGAGCAATCAATCGCTGATCGGACGCGCCGAAGGAAGGTGAGTGATCCTCCACTCGCGTCCTAGCTGATCGGGACACCGCATTTTCACTGCGGTGGTCTCGATCAGCCCCACTGAGCAGTTGGGAAGCTTTTACTTTTGTTTTAGATGCGTCTAAAGGGTTAATAGCCGCGATCGCTGCCGTGCGCTATGAGCCCCAGGTCCCGGCTTCAGTTACATGCTGGGGCCGACCCGATATGACACGCGGGAGCCAGCCACGGACGTATTAATAATAATAATGTTATATATGTGTATGTGTGTATATATATATATATATATATATATATATATATATATGTATATAATTATTATTATTATTGATATTTGGACCATGATGTACTAATCTAGACCCCTCAATTTACCCACAATTCAGAGCATAAAAACTATTTTGGTACAATTTGCCCAATTCAGATCACAGAACCGGCTCTACTGAATGTACTGCACCCTATAATGGGATCTATAATTGGTGTGTGGTATGGGGTGTGAGATGCAGGGCAGATGGAATTACCCTAGGGGCAGATGGCATTAACCCCTTTGTGACGCTAGGGTGTGGTTTATCCTCAATACCTCCCACCCGCAGAGGTGACCAGTAACACAGAAGGTCACCTTAAAGGGGTACTCTGGTGCTTAGACATCTTATCCCCTATCCAAAGGATAGGGGATAAGATGCCTGATCGCGGGGGGGGCCCGCCGCTGGGGACCCCCATAATCTTGCACACCGCACCCCGTTTAAAATCAGTCCCCTGAGCGTGTTCGCTCCGGGTCTGATTACTGTCGATCACGGGGCCGCAGCGTTGTGACATCAAGGCTCCGCCCCGTGTGACGTCACGCTCCGCCCCCCTCAATGCAAGCCTATGGGAGGGGGCGTGACACGAATTCGGATATGGCCCCTGACACTCATCACTAGTCACTGTGCTCTATAGTTCAGGGAACACATCTGCCCCTGGGGTATTAGGTAAAACTCTCGCCATCTCAGGGGGACGTGACATTTCTGCATTGGCTCCGATCCCCAATATAAGAAAACAGTAATTTTATATAAATATTTCTCTCTGCTGTGCAATTGTTGGCAGAAAATAAGAGATGTTCTGCAGATCTATTCTGGGAATCGGCTGCCTCTCTCCATTCTTACGTACTCAGCTTTGTTGTCTTCCATTAGTAGCCGGGAACATTTACCTTATTCAGACAAATATCAAAGTCCTGAAGCGGAGAGATGGAGAAGAGTGACGGGTGAGGAGCCGCAGAGTCATGTGACCCCAGGATAGATACACACTATGTACCGTATTTTTCGCCCTATAGGACGCACCGGCGTATAAGACGCACCCAATTTATAGGTGCAAAATCTAAAAAAAAATAAAGATTTTGAACCCAATAGTGGTCTTCAACCTGCGGACCTCCAGATGCTGCAAAACTACAACTCCCAGCATGCCCGGACAGCCAACGGCTGTCCGGGCATGCTGGGAGTTGTAGTTTTGCAACATCTGGAGGTCCGCAGATTGAAGACCACTGCATAGGAGGTAATACTCACGTGTCTCCGCCGCTCCGGACCCGTCACCGCTGCCCTGGATGTCGCTCCATCGCTGTCGCCGTGTCCCCGTCGCTCCGGAACGTCTCTGCTGCCGGCCGGGTATCCTCGCTCTCCGTCGCAGCCATCACGTCGTTACGCACGCCGACACACGTACGCGACGACGTGATGACGAGGAAGGAGAGCGCCGGCCATACAGGAGATCCCTGAACGGAGAAGACACCGAGGAGGCAGGTAAGGTCCCTCCCGGTGTCCTGTAAGCACTAACCCGGCTATTCAGTCGGCCTGTTCGGGACCGCTGCGGTCACTTTCCATTCAGACGCGGCGGTCAGCTTTGATCGCCGTGTATGAAGGGTTAATACAGGGCATCACCGCGATCGGTGATGTCCTGTATTAGCCGCGGGTCCTGGCCGTTGATGGCCGCAGGGACCGCCGCGATAGGGGTGTATTCGCCGTATAAGACGCACCGACTTTTCCGCCCCAGTTTTGGGGAAGAAAAAGTGCGTCTTATACGGCGAAAAATACGGTAATATAGATATTCACATTCCATCAGTTGTGTGCTGTATCGCACAGGATGGGCTTAGATACCTCCACAGGCACTATCACACATAAGCTTAGATACCTTAACAGACAATATCATACCTAATAAGCTTAGATCCTTCACAGACAATATTGTACATAATAAGTTTAGATACCTCGGCAGACAGTATTACGCATAATAAGCTTAGATACCTTCACAGACAATATCACACAAAATAAGCTTAGATACCTTCGCAGACAATATCACACATAATAGGCTTAGATACCTTCGCAGACAGTATCACACATAATAAACTTAGATACCTTTGCAAACAATATCACACAAATTAAGCTTAGATACCTCCCAGACCATATTAAACATAATAAGCTTAGTTACCTTGGCAGATAATATCATACATAATAAGCTTAGATATCTCTGTAGACCGTATCCCACATATTAAGCTTAGATTCTTTTGCAGACAATATCAAACATATTGGGCTCAGATACAGCAGTCAGTATCACAGAGAATAGGTTTAGATACAGCAGTTAAAAAAGGTAAATCACGATTAGGAAGATATAACTTTTTAAAACAGCGCCACACCTGTCCTCAGAATGTGTGTGGTATTACAACTTGGCTCAATTCTTGACAATTAAAATGAGCCGCAATCTAAAAAAGTTGCAGAGCTTTGGGAACACTTATCGGACCACCAGCAGTGCAACTGCGGGGGTCCGATAGATAAAAATGGGGGTCGGAGGTCTCTCACCCTTCTATGTGATGTTCTCTGGGGACCTTCTTGTATAGTCTGTGGTCAGACAGGCTGTACAAGTAGATGACTGATATTACTGATCAATGCTATGTCAATGCATATCACTGAACAGTAAAAGCAAAAAAAAAATACTTAAAAAAATATAGAAACTAAATAGAAAAAAGAAATAGAAAAAAGTTAATTAAATAAATGGATAGCTAAATAAATAATTGAAAAATAAATAAATAAACCAACATATTTGGTATCGCCAAATGTGGGAATGACTGAACTATTAAACCCCACCAAGAACAAGGACATACAGGTACACCCTCGCACCCTGGAACTTAAAGACCAAGGGCGTACCTGTACACCCTCAGCGTTTCTGTTGACTGCCGGTAACTGGGCAGTGAACGGAACGGGATGCTTGCTGAAACCGTTCAGTAGGCATCTCCTGCCAATGCCTGGGGGGGGGTCCTCAGACCACCCCATGTCGGCAATCGCCGCAAATCGCTGGTCAATTCAGACCAACCATCTGCGACAATTCCAGGTCATACGGGTCACTGGTGACCCAGTGACCAGGAAAATAAGGAGGATTGGGGCTGTCCAAGACAGCCCCAATCCCCCTGAAGGAAGAGGAGTGAGGTGGCAGGGGTGTCACCCCTCCTATCCCTGCTATTGGTCGGTCAAAAGTGACCGACCAATAGCAGATCGAGGGAGGGGGGGTTAAAACTCAGTTCCCCCGCTCTGCCCACCCACGGTAGTCCAGGCAAAGCGGGGGAACTGTACTGCAAGCGGCGGAGGTCCCTTACCAGCGGTGACGATCGGCGGTGGGAGCTCCTTGGTGCGGTGGCGATCAGGTATGGCTCCCTGGTGTGGCGATGTTGTGTGGTGGCCCAGTATGGGAGTTGTTACCCCGTACCGTTGCGGCCCTGTCAGGCAGCCTCCCTGTAGTGTCCCCTGCCCCCCCCCCCTGCATCTGTTCTACTCTAATTGTATATTATCCCTTATGTTATGTAAATAAGAATGTTGTATCTTTAAGAAAGGTTAACATGTGATTACCAGTTGTCATGTGACTTGTCATGTGATTGTTACCCAGGAGGTATCAGTCACCAGGTGACTTAAGGGTGACCAATGGGATCCCACCAGAGTCTCCCCCATAAAAGCCCTGGGAGGAGTCTCTTCTCTCTCTTAGTTCCTGAGTCTTTGCTGAGGTGCAGTCGAGCCTAAGAGTCTGGAGTCTTAGGAGCCTCACGTCAAGTCTGCAGCCACAAGATACAAGTCTACAAGTAACTACAGTCACAGCTTAGTCTGTCTCCAGTCAAGTCAGTCACTGACATCTATTGTCAAGTCAACGTGGTCTGCACTAAATTGTCCAAAACCACTGCAAGTCCCAGCAAGCTCTTAAGGTCTCTGAAGTAACTGGTCCCTCCGTGGGCCCAGGTACACTGTATAGACTTTACAATCTGTTACTCAGTAAAGCTACCGTTGTCCGTAACTTGGCGTCAGAGTCTTTATTGGCCCCCTGCCTAGGCCAGGATCCAGCGGTATACCTTCGGGTGGTATTGAGGATAAACCACACCCTGGCATCACGAATACAAGGGGTTAATGCCATCTGCCCCTAGGGTAATTCCATCTGCCATGCATCACACCCTCTACCACAACTTTTGGCATCTTACAAACAGGATACGGGGTGTGCACCTTATGCGACAAGTCCTCCCCATGTCTGAACTGTGTCCAGTATTGTCAGAAAATCGCATGCCGATGCAAATGAAATTGGCACCAGAAAGTGTACGGAACTTTGTCAGTGGTGAAATAGAGGGGGAGGTGAAGAAAAGACTGTTGTCCGCCATTGTGAAGTGTTCAAGTACTGTGTCAACTGTGTGCAAGATCAGGTCTGAAGCTATGTTGCGTTACAAAGTGTTGCCTGTACCTGCAAGGGTTAAAGAGGTGACGGAGAAGCAAACGAAAATGTCCTGCGCTGGTCAGCATCCCGCCCCTGGGCGTTGAAACCATGTTTCTGTATCGGTGCTGAAGTGGAACTGTAAAGATCCACCACTTGTTGCCGGGGGGAGAAGAAGTCAGCACTGCACCGCTGATGCACTTCCAGCCGGAGGACATTTTCTCGAAGTCCTGCATAAAAGGAGCAGCGCTGCTGGATCCTCTCAGTTTGCCGGAAGTCAGCAAGTGCGGCAACATGGCGGAACAGGCAAGCACGAGGTCAAAGAGTCCCAAGATGGCCCGGAGGCCCGGAAAGTCGCTGTGGCGCACATGTTTCAAGAGTTAGCTGACCATCTCCAGAGGATCTCCATCGGGGCTGAGGAGACCTGCTACCAAGTCCTGCTGCCCGAGGACGATGGAGACTGGCCAGCAACCCCGGTGGAGGGTACGCCGAGATCTTCAAGAGGATCGTCACCGGTGAGGCTCCCCCCTCACCACCGGACCTGGGGGTCCTGGGTCGAAATCCACACCAAGTAGTCAGAAGTGAGTATCCCAGCTGAGGCCGCTTTCCCTACCCCTCCTTCTAGCCCTAAGTAAACCCCCCAGGTCCAGAAGTCTTCTGTTCGTTCCCGGTCACCACCATTACCTAAGTGGTTGTTTGGCGATGAGCCTGGACTGATACAATATATGAGGGAGCACAATATATGAAGTCCCATCCCCCATTTCCGACAGTCCAGTCATCTACAGATGTGCTCAGGCCTACTCCAATTGTCGAGGAGGTTTGGCCTAACCGGCAGGCACCAACTAAAGTGCCTCGGCCTACTCCTGCAGAGGAGGTTTGGCCGGCCCAACAGGCACCAAAGTCTATTCCCCCAGGGGCGCAAGCTGCTGCCGTACAAATGGTGGTCACCATCAGCCCCACCATTACTAGGTCTACCTTGTCCCAGGTGAACTGAAGCACCCAAGTGAGTCCATTAGAGGGGGCACAGTCCCGTGGACCCAGTTACATGTCCCAGCCTCGGAAACAGTCTGACAGGCGAGGTTGGGATGGCAAATATCAAGGCTGAAGAAGTCTACCAATGACAATTCTGCTATCTGTCACTAACTTTGCTGTGTGAAGTACTTTTGTTGTTACAGGTTATGCAACGTTCAAGAAGAAGTGCCTGACGAACTCGTCAAGAAGTTTATTTGTAACCATATACGTAAGCATGTGCCCGGTTTTTAGCCGTGATTCTTTACTGAGAACTCAGAACGTACCAGAACTGTGGAGCAGTACTAGAAAAACATGTATATACTGTCAGAGTAATATATTTTCGTTTATATTTTTGCACAAGTGAATGCACATGGTGGTGTACTATAATGTTTATGGTGTGCTGTAATAAATTGTATATAATGTGTTTGTACGAAAATGTTTAATTGTACAGTGTCTTTTGTTCATGGCAATTTATATAGGAGGTATCTGGCCACTACCTCACCACCATGATACCTACCAACTAGGTATAAGGAATAATTGTAGTGCTGTGTACAAAGTTGTCAATATAACACATAGTCTAATTCCGTCAGCTTACAAAATGTACTATGTCAATGCCTAGTTAGGACTGTATCTAACATGTACATTTCCAGTCCATAATTCACCTAACATTTTTCTTGTCCACGTGTACAGGGTACTCTCCTGGCCAGATTTAGAATTTTCTCCTTTACTTTGCTGCTACTCCTGTAAAACACCTAAAGGGTTAACAAACTTTCTGTATGTCATTTTGAATACTTTGAGGATGCAGTTTTTATAAGGGGGTCATTTATGGGGTATTTCTAACATCAAAGCCCCTCAAATCCATTTCAAACTGAACTGGTCCTGGAAAAATGAAGATTTTGAAATTTTCGTGAAAAATTGGAAAATTGCTGCTGGACTTTGAAGCCCTCCGATGTCTTCCAAAAGTAAAAACATGTCAACTTTATGATGCCAACATAAAGTAGACATATTGTATATGTGAATCAATATATAATTTATTTGGGACGTCCATTTTCCTTATAAGCAGAGAGTTTCAAAGTGAAAAAAAAATGCAACATTTTTGAATTTTTGAATTTTTCACCAGGAAATGATGCAAGTATTGCTGAAATTTTACCACTAACATAAAGTAGAATATGTCACGAAAAAACTTTCTCGGAATCAGAATAAAAGGTATAAGCATTTCAGAGTTATTAATGCTTAAAGTGACAGTGGTCAGATGTTCAAAAAATGCTCTGGTCCTTAAGGTGAAAACGGGCTTGGTCCTTAAGGGGTTAAATATAACTTTAGTGGTCCTGTTTAAATTTCCCCCCAGAAATAACATTTTTATCTTTGCCCTGTACATTTTATGGTAAAAATAAAAGGTATCATTGCGAAGTATGATTGATCCAACAAAAAACAAGTCCTCATATGGGTCTATGGATGTAAAAATAACAGAGTTAGAGCAAAAAAAAAGCTAAATAAAACGGGAAAAAAAATTGTTGGCGTCCTCAAGAGGTTAAAAAACAGTATCACACACTTTAGGGTTAAATACACCAGCTCCGCAGACAGTATGAGGACGTAGGTTTAGATACACTAGCTTGGCGGAAAGTATCACAACCGATAGGCTCGGATACAGCCATTGGCTGTCCGGGCATGCTGGGAGTTGTAGTTTTGAAACAGCAGGAGGCTCACCGATTACGAACCACTACAAGAGACACGTCTAGAGCTGTAGACTATGACTAAGAGTATTTCCTTGGTGTGGAATGTCGCTGCAGAGTTTCTGTGTAGTGGTGCTGTGCGGCGCGGCACACACTGTGTTTGTCACAGCAGCTGGGTTCACCTCCTGGTCATGTTGTAGTTTACAGCAGTACATGCACTTTGCACCCATTATATACACATATGTCAATCCTGGGCCTCCGAGACGTCCATCTGTCCACAACCAGCACATGATGTTCTCCTGGGTCCAGGCATTGTGCTGAAAGAAGGGCACAAAGTGTTATGTTAGCAGCGTACAGCTCCCAGAAGTCAGCTGCCAGCTTACATAATAGGGGTTAATGACTGTTCCACTGAGCACAAGATAAGGGGCACCAGCTGCTGGGGGTCACATTACAATATAGACCCTGATATTAGATGCCGCGCCATAGCAAATATCGATGTTGGTCTCCTTTAAATGGTGTCCGATCTTACCTCCCTGGCAGGGCTGCCATCAGAGGTGGGCTCAGCGAATAAATCACTGGCCGTCGCCAGGATTTGGGACCGCTGTATAACTGGGACATCCAGAGGGGGCCTACAACTATATAGAGGCACAGAGACAGAGGGGGGCTACAACTATATGCTGGCACAGAAACAGAAGGGGCTTACAACTATCTAGAGGGCACAGAGACAGAAAAAGCCTACAACTACATAGGGGCACAAAGACAGAGGGGGCCTACAACTATATAGAGGCACAGAGACAGAGGGGGGCTACAACTATATGCTGGCACAGAAACAGAAGGGGCTTACAACTATCTAGAGGGCACAGAGACAGAAAAAGCCTACAACTACATAGGGGCACAAAGACAGAGGGGGCCTACAACTATATAGAGGCACAGAGACAGAGGGGGGCTACAACTATATGCTGGCACAGAAACAGAAGGGGCTTACAACTATCTAGAGGGCACAGAGACAGAAAAAGCCTACAACTACATAGGGGCACAAAGACAGAGGGGGCCTACAACTATATAGAGGCACAGAGACAGAGGGGGTCTACAACTATATAGGGGCACAGAGACAGAGGGGGCTACAACTATATAGAGGCACAGAGACAGAGGGGGTCTACAACTATGTCTTCTTCGCGATCCTCCGGTGTCTTGCGCATCTTCTGCAGGGTCCGGGCCTCGCTTTCTGGTGACGTTATTACGCTGCTGCGCCGGCGCGGCGTGCGTAGTGATGTAATAACGACGCCGGAAAGCAAGGCCCGGACCCTGGAGAAGATGCGCAATACACCGGAGGATCGCGAAGTGGACCCGGAGCAGCGGGAATAGGTAAGCGAACCTGCCAGGGATGCTTAAACTGCTATCCGACAGCAGCTTAAGCATTTTGCGCTGTCGGAGAGCAGTTAATGCGATGGCCCCGACATATAAAAGCATCGTATGTCGATGCTGACATCGACATGCGATGGCCTCTGAGAGGCCATCGTATGTCGATTTTATCATATGTCGGGGCCATCGTAGGTCGGGTGATTACTGTATATATATATATATATATATATATATATATATATATATGTATATATATTATACTTTAAATATCTTTATAAATATCATAACAAAATATCCGGGGTAACCATACCCCCATAACATTTACATAACATTTACAAGTGCAAACTGAAACTGACCCTAACCCCTGAGATAGCAACAGGCTAGAGGGGGAACTGATGGCACCTTCTCTTCCATGCACTCTCTCCTACTGTGCCCTTGGTCATCTATCACCTAACCAAAGGGCACCACCTTCGGAGACCACTCTGTCCCTTCTCGCTAGGGACCCCCATAAGTAGCTGGCTACCAACCCAGCTCCCCCTGGCCATTATGACCGGGCCTCTACCACTGTTCAAGCATGCCTCCAAATCCCCCTCCAGCTCCCTCCAGCGCCCTTGTGGCATGCCGGCTGGGTGCAAGGTGTCACAACCCCCACCTTGACGCTTCCGTGGCCGCCCCGATCCGAAAGGAGTGTGAACTATACTCCCCCGGAATGCAGACCACCTCGCCCAGACAATGGCGAAAAACCTGCACAAATTGAAACTGAGACAAAAAAGAGCCATCCTCATGCACCAACCAGGGACCCCCGATCACCGACCGCAGTGCCACAAACTCCCGAAAACAAGAAACCGGGCACATCGCCGACCCCGACAAAGCAGCCAAATGCACCCGAAAACCCTTCTCCAACTGATCCGTCTTGGACCAGCGGAGCACACATTCCAGAAAAGCGTCCACCAGCACCACATCCACCGCTAAGAGACCCCTAACTCGCTGCCTGCTCGGAGCCACCAACTCCAAGATACAAAACACCCCAAAAAACGCCAGCGCAAACGCCAACCTTTGTAAAACCACCTCAAACCTAGAAAAACAAACCCCTTCCAACACTGCCCCCAAACGGGTCAACAAGGAGAGCAACACAGGCCTACAGGAAACCCGTGTCACAGCCCCCTTATGAAACCCCGGCACGCCTGGCGCACTAGGAACGACTTAGTTGAATCTGGCAGCCCCCGTAATTTGAATCAAAACGCCAATGCAGGTAGGCGGCAGCTCAAACCCAAGGCCGACACCCCGTCACAAGACAAGTTACCTACATAAAACAACAACAAAACCTCCCACCAAGAAGACCTGTCATACACGCCCACCTCAGCCACCAGCGTCTCCCACTCACTCCAGCAATGGCTATATCCTGTCCACGTAGCATCACTCACTGACTGGCGAAGAAAAGCAAATGCCACAGTCACACCACTTTCCACAGCCAATCCGAGCAGGGCTGCCCCTCGTCCTCCGCTGCCGACGCCAACTCTCGAAAATGGTCCCACTAAAACCGAGAAAGAAAGTCGGCTATGTCATTCTGCACCCCAGGAACATGCTTAGCAACAAAATGTTCAATTCAAGCCCCCGCAACACCAACCTACGCAGCAAACTGACCACCGGTGGAGAACAAGCCATCATCACATTCACCACCTGCATGACCCTGAGGTTATCGCAGCTGAAGCAAACTTCGCAATTCCTGAGCTGCTCCTCCCAAATCACCACCGCCACAACAATAGGAAACAGCTCCAGGAGAGCCATGTTCCGCACCAACCCCCTACACCTCCAGTCCTCCGGCCACTGCCCTGCGCACCATTGGCCCTGCAAATAGGCTCCAAAACCAAAAACCCCCACCACGTCTATAAACAATTCCAGATCCCAACTAGACACCCTGGCATCCATCACCTCTGCGCCAAAAATACCTGCCACACCTCCAAATCCGCACGCACCTCCGCCAAAAGCTGCACATAATGATGCGGCCTCCGCACCCCACCAGTAGCCGCCGCCAACCACCTCCAAAGCACCCACCCCATGGGCATGATGCGGCACGCAAAATTAAGGTGGCCCAACAACAACTGAATATCACATAGTTGCACCTTGCGCGCTCGCAGCGCTGACCCCACCGTAGTCTTCAATTTCACTAACTTATCCTCCGAAAACCTATATTCCATCTTTACAGTGTCCATAACAATCCCCAAGAACTTTATTACAGTCGCCGGCCCTTCGGTCTTGTCAGGGGCCAGCGGCACCCCAAACAGAGCCGCAATCCTCTCCAAATAAGAACAAGGAATTGAGCATCCCATCGGAAGAAACAAGTCAACAAAGACACAACCCTCCCAAACACAACCCAACAAATGAAAACTGTCCGGATGAACCAGCAGCAGGTGAAAAGCCGCCTCAATGTCGGTCTTCGCCATCAAAGCACCGCGGCCAAACCTGCGCACCCACAACAATGCCTCATCAAAAGAAGTATAGGACACTGTGCATAAAGCCAGATCAATCCCATTGTTCACCAACGCACCCCTAGGATGAGAGAGGTGGTGGATGAGCCTATACTTATTTGGTTCCTTCATCGGCTCCAGACCCAGTGGAGACAAGCGCAAATCAGGCAACGGCAAGGAAGGCAAAGAGCTATCCATCCGGTCAAACGCCACCTCCTTAAACAACTTGTCACGCACCACCTCAGGATGCGCCAAAGCCGATGCCAGATTGCGCATCCCAACACACGGGATCCTGAAACAACTAGTGAGCCCGTCCAACAAAAGCATAGTCGCATCCCTATCTGGGTACCACACGAGGAACGGCAGCATCTCTGCAAGCCTCACTGGCATCGCCCCTCTCCTGCTCAGTCTCGCCCACCCCTTCCCTTTTCCCCTTTTAAAGCAACGGGACAGGTTGTGAGCTCCTCCACAACCGGAGCATTCGTGCTTGAATTTGCACTTGCTCCCAAACTTGCATTGGCCGTCATTCAACTGCCAACAACAGCCCTTCCCAGCACCCGCCGGCCACCCCGCACCGGAGTCGCCAGCTCCGTCCCGAAAAGACTGCTGCCCACTCCCCCCCCCCCCCCCCAAGACCCAGACATGAGCCTCATCCACCGAATCTAGGTAACAAAAAAGGGCCGAGCAGTTTTCCGGTGCCTTCTCCCAAATTAGGCTCGCCGAAATGGCGAATGCCTGAAGCCAATTCGAGAAAGTCCTTGGTATCAGCACTGTAAAAAGGGAATCAACACGGTAAAGGAGGAGAGCATATTTAAAAGAAGAAAAAATACCTCAAGAGGACATAGTTTTAAATTAGAGGGGCAAAGGTTTCTGCAGTAATATCTGGAAGTATTACTATACAGAGAGAGTAGTGGATGCATGGAATAGCCTTACTGCAGAAGTGGTCGCTGTAAATGCAGTGAAGGAGTTTAAACATGCATGGGATAGGCATAAGGCTATCCTTCATAAAAGATAGGACCAGGGACAATATATAGG
This sequence comes from Hyla sarda, assembly GCF_029499605.1. NCBI lineage: Eukaryota > Metazoa > Chordata > Amphibia > Anura > Hylidae > Hyla > Hyla sarda. The sequence goes on from NC_079195.1 coordinate 17,219,236, forward strand.
ATTCAGATTATTGGGCAGACTAGATGGGCCAAATAGTTCTCATCTGCCGACACATTCTATGTTTCTATGATACCGGTGACGTTCCTCCTTCTTCAACTCGTCGGGCTTCACCCTATCTAAATTGAACTTCTCAAGAAGGAGCAGCGAAGATATTTCCACATACTCCCCCTTCGATATCCGCTCCCTCACTTCTGCTTCAAATGCGCCCTCAAGGTGCCCTCGAAGCAGACATAAACCGCCCCTCTGTTCGAATCTGCCAAGCGCACCCCGTCAACCAACTTATCTGCCTCCACCACAGCTGGAGAGACCGTCGCCTGCCCCGAAGCCACACCCCCTGCCCCCAAAGACGACCCCGCTGCCCCACTAACCTCACTACTGGATGACCCGGCCACCATAGCAGCCGACACCTGCGCCCCCCGTACCACTGCCGGAGACTACCCCCCAACCCCCACCCCCACCCGTGCCAGCCTGCGCAATATCTGGCCTGCGGGTTCGGCAGCAGGAGGTGGATTCCGGCACCTCTGCAGGAACGGCCATACGCAGACTACGCCAGGAACCCCCACTACCCGTTGACAGAACAGAGCGGGCAGAAGAAGCTGGAGGGGCCATGGCCGGGGACTCCTGGCGGCGCACGTGGTACCACTTTGGGGCTCAAGCAGAACGGGGCACGAGAGCGGCGTGTGCTGGCCCACTGAGCACCGAGACGAGCCCCCGAAGCAGAGCCAGAAGCAGCCCTAGAACTGGAGCCTGAGGCAGCCCCCCAGCAACTGCTCCTCAAGCAAGCCCGAACCCTGCAACAGCGCCGCAGCATGCACCATCAGGAGAAGTTCATCCAGGTCTGCCATGGCACCAGGTAACACGCTTACTTCTGTTCCCAACTTACCCTACCCTTCCTGCTCACCCTTCTTAATTCCTCCTGATGTCACCAATCCCCTCCTATTCTTAAACCCTTGGCTCCCACTTCCTACTGCCCTATGTCATGTGCCCCCTTGCTGTCCACTCCGGGGACTCTCTGGACGTGCACAGAGGAGTGGCAGAAGTCCAAAATCATAAGGCGCAGGCAGAGATAGCAGCAGACTAGGGGCAAGTGGCAGCAGGAGTCGCAGCGAGAGGCCTGAGCTCATTCTGGCACTATATGGTCTCCTGATGCTTCTGCCACCTCTAGGCTGTATCATTAAGCCATTTTATGGTCTCCTCATGATTCCGCCACCTCCAGGCTGTGTCATTCAGCCACTCTATGGTCTCCTCTTGCTCCCGCCAACTCCAGACTGTGTAATTCAGCCACTATATGGTCTCCCCTTGCTGCTGCACACTCCAGGCTGTGTCATTCAGCCACTATATGGTCTCCTCATCCTTTCACCACCTCCAGGCTGTGTCACTGTAGCTCCATGTGGTCTCCTCATGCTGCTGGCATATTAAAAAAAACTTTTTAGGTTCATGTATTTGAAATTTTCAATTTAAATGTAATAAATATCCTTAATCTTTTCAATTGTGAGGCCCTATGGTCTTGTCAGGCTGTTGCCACCTCCAGGCTGGGTCATTCAGCCACTATATGCTCTCCTCATGCCGCTGCCACCTCCACGCCGTGTCATTCAGGCATTATATGGTCGCCTCATGCTGACGCCACCTCCACGCTGTGTCATTCAGCCACTATATGGTCTCCTCATGCTGCCGCCAACTCCAGGCTGTGCCATTCAGCCACTATATGGTCTCCTCATGATACCACCACCTCCAGGCTGTGTCATTCAGCCACTCTATGGTCTGCTCTTGCTTCTGACAACTCCAGGCTGTGCCATTCAGCCACTATATGGTCTCCTCATGCTGCCGCCAACTCCAGGCTGTGTCCCTGTACCACCATGTGGTCTCCTCATGCTGCTGGCACATTAAAATAAACTTTTTAGGTTCATCTATTTGAAATCTTCAATTTAAATGTTAAAAAATATCTTTATTCTTTTCAATTGGGAGGCCCTATGTCATTCAGCCACTATATGGTCTCCTCATGCTGCTGCCACTTCCACGCTGTGTCATTCAGGCACTATATGGTCTCCTCATGCTGCCGCCACCTCCACGCTGTGTCATTCAGGCACTATATGTTCTCCTCATGCTGCCGCCACCTCCACGCTGTGTCATTCAGCCACTCTATGGTCTCTTCATGCTGCAGCCACCTCCTCGCTGTGTCATTCAGCCACTATATGGTCTCCTCGTACTGATGCCACCTCCAGGCTCTGTCATTGTGCCACTCTGCGACAATGATTCTAATAGCGATGCCGGTAATCTGCATGTCATACTGAATAAAAGTATTATTTCACTTACACAGCACACTCCATATGCGTGTTACAGCAAGGCAAAGTGTTCTACACCCCTATTGAAGCTCTCTGTAGTCCAGAAATAGCCATTTTTTAATAGAGATTCACCACAAATAAACCGAAACAAATTTTTGCGGAAAATTCGTTGAATCGGCCGAATCGAATTTTTCTAAAATTCGCTCATCTCTATTGGATATTGTCACATTTACTATGCATTTTCAACATTTATTGACATTTTCCCGCCAAGATCAAAAAATGGGTGTGGCCTCGGTATAAAGGGGTGTGTGGCTTCATTAGAAAGGGATGTGGATTGATGTGCAACAAAAATAAAGCCAAATTCCCACTCTTGGATATTGTCTCTGGGTCCTAGAAACTTTCCTATTTCTTGTGTTTAGGGTTGGTTTTGTAGATTATGGTTTACATTGGGGACATTTTGAGACAGTCAGGGTCAGTGGTGTCTGGTGTAAGGGTCAGTGGTCAGGGACAAAAGTTAGTTAGGGTAAGTTTTTATAGTTCCAGTTCTCCACTTGTCTTCTTACTTCCTGACTGCCATCTTGATCATTTGTTTGTGCCATCATCCATTGCCACCATTCATTCATTGTCATCATGGTTCCTATTCTTGTTATTTGTTACCACATTACATTGATATGCATTTTCATATATTTGTTCTTGCGGCTTGTCTGAGTGTTACACAGTTCAACCCTTCTGTAAGTCCTGGGGGGTATTGAAGTACTGAGAGCCTTGCGACATTTTGATTGCTACATAATTCAGCCCTACTGTAAGTCCTGGGAGGGAAGTACTAAAGCCATATTTACAACCAAGGAAGGGTGACTGTTATAGGTGAAGTTCAGTTCTGCCATCTTATGACCAGATAGGCTTGTTACACTTTTACCATACTTAAAGAAGTCATTAACACAGAGGTCTCAATTCATTTTTTTTCTCCCTGCACTGTGGATGTTTACTCAATGTGAACAAAAGACACGAACAGTACAACTGTGTGTGTTATTAGTTATTGTTTGTCTTTTTCTAGTTGCATTTTATTACTAATCAATTCAGAAATCCAGATAATTCCAAAAGGTTCACTTTATTATTATAGCTGCAAGAATAAGTAACACTGCAACGTACTGCATTTATCGATAGTTCATTTGTGACTGTGAAAAACTTTTTGTTCTCCTTCCAACAGATCATCCAACTCATCCTGAACAATGTCCCGCACGTCACGCCATAAGATGTGTCAGGATCACTTTATGTCCAGTCATGAATATCAATCTCAGACACAATGTAACAAAACATCCATCAATGGAACATTATGTGTCCGACTGAACCGACAGCAGCTCATTACCTGGGATCAATGACCTTATGTATTCTTTATGTAAAAGACGCCGCCACCACCGCGCGTGGCCGCAGCCGCTTATAATCTGAGCATTTAAGGTATAGAATCTATAATTACCAGCCGTGCCGCTTCTCTGGGCTTTGATATGAAAACATCAGACGTTCACAGCTGGTCGATACACTTAGAGCGCAGCGAGTCGTGGGGAGTCTCCGTGATCGGTTGAAGAGCCCTCCAGGGTTAATCTAGCCGGCGGCATTTGCCGCACTGTTTATTGTAATGTTGATTTTCTGTGTTTTTTTGGGCTTTTGTTTGTATCGTTTGTGCTTTTTTTGTTGGGAATGAATAATCCAAACAGGATGTGATTTATAAATACAGTTTCACAGAAGGTTTAAGCAAGGCCAACGCATCAGCCGGGCTTCACGGATCGTTCCATGACTAAACCCCCCACTGTACAGATATCTGGAAAACTGACCCAGCTCTGCTATGTCTCATCTTTATTGTAGAAGTGATTCTGCACTGTTCAGTATTTATATGGGTTGCATGTCCTAGTATCCACTGTTCTGAAGCTACAACAATGTATGGACAATGGAGGGGATTTATGAATAAGTGGCGGAGATGTAAGAACTAACGTCTACAAAAATGATGGAAACCAGGGATGAAATGTAAGAGAGATGGGTTATATCATGGTCAAAAGGGGCTATTACCCCAGGCCTCCATCACATGTCCCCAACTATGGTCTAAACCAGGGGTGTTATCAAGTCTCGAAAAGACCAGGGGTAGAGCCCATATCATAAACCATACCCCTATCCACACCCCAATCACACCCTAAACCACACCCTTGTTCACGTCTAATCGCATCACACACAGCCTCCTTCTTCAATATACGTACTACTACCAGTGGGCAACTGTACAGTGTGATTTCAGCACAATCCAGACCAAGAATACCAATAATGCCAGTATACAAGGAGGAATATTATCACCATACATATTACCATCATACTGTTAGTGACCAAATCCTGTATACTGAGTCAATGGGCACCAAAATTCAAGTCACCATTCAAGTCAATGGGCAGCAAAATCTACTGAAGCAGATCTGCAGCAGAATATGCACATGTGAACGTACCCATAAAGGTACATCTAGGGAACTCACGGACGTCTTCTCTGATCGGAGGCTTCCTCTTTCCTTTTCTTCTCCGTCCAGCTCAGACCGACATGTCGACTTCTTCCATTCAAAACTCAACTCTTCAGCATCTACACAACAAACATGTTAGACTTCGCATTTTTCCAGTGCACTTCTCTACACAATCTCCTCATATATTGCCCCAAACTATAATAATGCCCCCCTTTGTGTTTCGCTCTGTAAAAGTGGCCAGGTAGGTAGCTCATTAGGTATTCAGGTATGTAGGTAGCTAACTATCCAGGTATGTAAGTAATTAGCTAGGTAGTCAGGTAGGTAGTTAGGTAGCCAGGTATGTAGCTAGGTACTTAGGTGGACAGGTATGTAGCTAAATAGTTAGCTAGCCATGTATGTAGGAAATTAGCTAGGTAGGCAAGTATGTAGCTAGGTAGCCAGGTATGTATGTAGCTAGGTAGTTAGGTAAGCAGGAGTGTATCTAGGTAGTTAGGTAGCTAGGTATGTAGGTAGGTCAGTGTTTACCACCCAGGGTGCCCCCAGCTGTTGCAAAACTATAACTCCTAGAATACCTGGACAGCCCCTGGCTGTCTAGGCATAATGAGAGTTGTAGTTTTGCAATTTCTGGAGGCACCCTGGTTGGAAAACACTGTGGTAGGTAGCCAGGTATGTAGCTAGGTAGACAGATATGTAGGAAGGTCACTGTTTCCCAAGCAGGGTGCAGGGTGGAGAAGATCAGGAGTCCTCACCTTAAGACAGTATTTCCCAACCAATGTGCCTCCAGCTGTTGGCTGTCCGGGCATGCTGGGAGTTGTAGTTTTGCAATAGCTGGGGGTCCACGGTTTGGAGACCACTGGTCAAATATGTTATCCATTTAACCCCTTAAGGACGCAGGACGTACTCAAACGGCCCCTTTTCCGAGTCCTTAAGGACTCAGGACGTTTGAGTACGTCCTGTCAAATCCCGGCCCCCCGCCGCTAGCTGGAGGGGAGCCGGTGTCCGATGCCTGCTGAAATCGTTCAGTAGGCATCGGGGCTTATCGCCCAGGGGGGTCATTATGCCCCCCCATGTCGGCGATGGCCGCAGATCGCTGGACAATTCAGTCCAGCGATCTGCGGCAGATTCCGGGTGAATCGGGTCTCCAGTGACCCGGTGACCCGGAATTACAGGCTCCGACGGCCCCGAACAGCCAGAGCCTGCAGGGGTGAGGTGGCACTGGTGCCACCTCACGATCGCCCTGATTCGTCGGCCGGATTACCGGCCGACGAATCAGGGCGCCTGCTGCGGGTGTCACTCCCGCAACCCGCTCTGCCCCTCTTCCGGAGGACGTGAGCGCGTGCGGGACGTGCACCCCAGGTGCTGGGGACCCCGATCCCCGGCGTCAATGTTGGGATCGGGGCCCCAGGAGCGACGGCCGCGGCGGCGACGACGACGAGGGACTGACCTTATGCGGCTGGATCGTTGGAGGTGAGTGACAGCCTCCTGCTGTTGCTTAGCAACAGCTCCCAGCATGCAAAAAGGGCATGCTGGGAGCTGTAGTTATGCAACAGCAGGAGGCAGACCACCACAACTCCCAGCATGCCATTATGGGCATGCTGGGACTTGTAGTTTTGCAACAGCTGGAGGCACATTTTTTCTATGGAAAAGTGTACCTTCAGCTGTTGTGTAACTACAACCCAGCTTGCACAAACAGCTAAAGTGCATGCTGGGAGTTGTAGTAGTGCATCTGCTGGTTGCATAACTACAACTCCCAGCATGCCCGTTGGCTGTCGGTGACTGCTGGGAGTTGTAGTTTTGCAACAGCTGAAGGCACACTGAGTTATGTAGCAAACCAGTGTGTCTCCAGCTGTTGCATAACTACAGTCCCCAGCATCCCCAGCCAAAGTAGTATGCCTCCAGCTGTTGCATAACTACAAGACCCAGCATGCCCTTCCGCTGTCCGTACATGCTGGGGGTTGTAGCTTTTGCAACAGCTGAAGGCACACTGGTTGCAAAACACTGAGTTTGTTACCAAACTCGGTGTTTCACAACCAGTGTGCCTCCAGCTGTTGCAAAACTACAACTCCCAGCATGCACTGATAGACCGTACATGCTGGGAGTTGTAGTTTTGCAACAGCTGGATGTTCCACCCCCCCAATGTGAACGTACAGGGTACACTCACATGGGCGGAGGATTACAATAAGTATCCGGCTGCAAGTTTGAGCTGCAGCAAATTTTCTGCCGCAGCTCAAACTGCCAGCGAGAACCTACTGTGAACCCCCGCCCGTGCGACTGTACCCTAAAAGCAGTACACTACACTAACTCACAATAAAATAAAAAGTAAAAAAACACTACATATACACATACCCCTACACAGCCCCCCTCCCCAATAAAAATGAAAAACGTCTGGTACGCCACTTTTTCCAAAACGGAGCCTCCAGCTGTTGCAAAACAACTACTCCCAGTATTGCCAGATAGCCGTTGACTGTCTAGGCATGCTGGGAGTTTTACAACAGCTGGAGGCACCCTGTTTGGGAATCACTCGCGTAGAATACCCCTATGTCCACCCTTATGCAAGTCCCTTTGGAGCCCTGTCGTATTTCAAGGCAACAGTTTAGGGCCACATATGGGGTATCGCCGTACTTGGGAGAAATTGTGTTACAAATTTTGGGGGGTATTTTCTGCTTTTACCCTTTTTAAAAATGTAACATTTTTGGGAAAAGAGGCATTTTAGGTTAAAAAATAATTTTTTTTTACATATGCAAAAGTTGTGAAACACCTGTGGGGTATTAAGGTTCACTTAGCCCCTTGTTACGTTCCCCGAGGGGTCTAGTTTCCAAAATGGTATGCCATGTGTTTTTTTTTTTTGCTGTTCTGGCACCATGGGGGCTTCCTAAATGCGGCATGTCCCCAGAGCAAAATTTGTTTTCAAAATGCCAAATGTGACTCCTTCTCTTCTGAGACCTGTAGTGCGCCAGCAGAGCACTTTTCACCCCCATATGGGGTGTTTTCTGAATTGGGAGAAATTGGGCTTCAAATTTTGGGGGGTATTTTCTGCTATTACCCTTTTTAAAAATGTAAAACTTTTGGGAAACCAAGCATTTTAGGGAAAATTTTTTTTTTTACATATGCAAAAGTCGTGAATCACCTGTAGGGTATTAAGGTTCACTTTACCCCTTGTTATGTTCCCCGAGGGGTCTAGTTTCCAAAATGGTAGGCCATGTGTTTTTTTTTGCTGTTCTGGCACCATAGGGGCTTCCTAAATGTGACATGCCCCCCAAAAACCATTTGTCGCTCCTTCCCTTCTGAGCTCTCTACTGCGCCCGCCGAACAATTAACATAGACATATGAGGTATGTGATTACTCGAGAGAAATTGGGTTTCAAATACAAGTAAAAATTTTCTCCTTTTTACCCCTTGCAAAAATTCAAAAATTGGGTCTACAAAAACATGCGAGTGTAAAAAATGAAGATTGTGAATTTTCTCCTTCACTTTGTTGCTATTCCTGTGAAACACCTAAAGGGTTAAAACATTTACTGAATGTCATTTTGAATACTTTGGGGGGTGCAGTTTTTATAATGGGGTCTTTTATGGGGTATTTCTAATATGAAGACTCTTCAAATCCACTTCAAACCTGAACTGGTCCCTCAAAAAAAGCGAATTTCAAAATTTTGTGAAAAATTGGAAAATTGCTGCTGAACTTTGAAGCCCTCTGGTGTCTTCCAAAAGTAAAAACTCATCAATTTTATGATGCAAACATAAAGTAGACATATTGTATATGTGAATAAAAAAAAATATTTGGAATATCCATTTTCCTTACAAGCAGAGAGCCTCAAAGTTAGAAAAATTAAAAATTTTCTAATTTTTCATCAAATTTTGGGATTTTTCACCAAGAAAGGATGCACGTTACCAACAAATTTTACCACTATGTTAAAGTAGAATATGTCACGAAAAAACAATCTCGGAATCAGATTGATAACTAAAAGCATTCCAGAGTTATTAATATTTAAAGTGACAGTGGTCAGAATTGCTAAAAAGTCCTTAAGGGGATAAAGTATATGATTTTTTTTTTTTTTTTTTATAGAAAACCAAAGTATGAAATAGCATAGTCTGATACCCCTCATTCTTGTCAGCCAGACGGAGGTTGAAAGGAAACTCATTTGGCCCCTGTCTTACAAATATGCTCCTGACAGAGGACCCACATATATATATATATATATATATATATATATATATTGAAGGGCCCCACCCCAATACAGTAGAATCTCCCAATAACAGACACTCACAGGGAATAAAAAAGTGTCCGCTATTGAGAGACGTCCCCTATTGGGAAAAAAGGCAAAAAATCTTTCTAAATGACGGAATACTGTCCTGTTTAGTATTCAGGAAGTGGGCACTCCAACCCCCTTATATTGCTCCACTCAGGTAGTGAGCCAGCACTCAGCAGTCAAACATACAGGCATAGGCGTAACCCTAAAGCACACCCTAAAGCACAAACTCACACCGCGCACGTGTGTGTGTGTGTGTGTGTTTATGTGTGTGTGTGTGTATGTATATATATATATATATATATATATATATATATATAGCAAACAAAAATGTAGAGCAGCGCCCAAGTAGATAGTAGATGGTGCAGGCAGCGATGAAAAAATCCTAGGTCAAGGTAGGTTACACATCCAAGAAGAGGCTGCAGCACTCAAGGTTATGAGTGTAAAAAAAGGTGTTTATTCCATATCAATACAAAAAGTGCAACGTTTCTGCTGCCAATGCAGCCTTTTTCAATGCAGCAGAAACGTTGCACTTTTTGTATTGATATGGAATAAACACCTTTTTTTACACTCATAACCTTGAGTGCTGCAGCCTCTTCTTGGATATATATATATATATATATACATATATATATACACACACACACACACTCCTTCTTGCATAGTGTAGGAGGATTGGATCCAGGGCCAGTTTTAGGCTTAGCATGGCCCTGAGCAAAATCAGAAGTGGGGTCCCAAAAGTTGTAATAGTGCACTAATCAGATTAGCACATTTTTGGTCACTTCAAATACCATAAAAAAATATCTAAAAAGCAAAAAAAAATGGTACCGATAAAAACTACAAATCACAGCGCTAAAAATGACCCTCATACATCCCTATATACAGAAAAAAAAGGGCTATAGGGATCAGAATAGTACAATTTTATATTTTTGTATTCACATTAGGTGGGCAGTATAGTTCCCCCACATTAGGTTAGTAGTACAGTTCCCCCACATTAGGTGCACTACAGTTCCCCCACGTTAGGTTGGCAGTATAGTTCCCCACATTAGGTGCAGTACAGTTCCCCCACATTAGGTTGGCAGTATAGTTCCCCCACATTAGGTTGGCAGTATAGTTCCCCCACATTAGGTTGGCAGTATAGTTCCCCCACATTAGGTTGGCAGTATAGTTCCCCCACATTAGGTTGGCAGTACAGTTCCCCCACATTAGGTGCAGTATAGTTCCCCCACATTAGGTTGGCAGTACAGTTCCCCCACATTAGGGGCAGTACAGTTCCCCCACATTAGGTTGGCAGTACAGTTCCCCCACATTAGGTGCAGTACAGTTCCCCCACATTAGGTTGGCAGTATAGTTCCCCACATTAGGTGCAGTACAGTTCCCCCACATTAGGTTGGCAGTATAGTTCCCCCACATTAGGTTGGCAGTACAGTTCCCCCACATTAGGTTGGCAGTACAGTTCCCCCACATTAGGTGCAGTATAGTTCCCCCACATTAGGTTAGTAGTACAGTTCCCCCACATTAGGTGCAATGTAGTTCCCCCACATTAGGTGCAGTATAGTTATAATTGTAGGGAGGAGGACAAGTCTAGAATTTACCATGAGGCTTACAGGACTAATTCTACCCCTGATCTTATATTTGCCAAGGGGTTCAATGGACGGAGCCAAAGGGTTGTCAAAATTAGGTTTTGCCATGTATGATTGTGACTGTCTATTATATGTAGGCTCAAAGCTCAGGACTACATTCCCATCATGTATGATTGTGACTGTCTATTATATGTAGCCTACATATAATAGACAATCACACATGATGGGGATGTAGTCCTTAACTGTGAGCCTACATATAATAGACAGTCACAATCATACATGATCAGGGCTGGTGCAAGGACTTTTGGCACCCTAGGTGAAAGCTAATTTTGCCGCCCCCTTGACCCCACACATTGGCTACGCCCTTTGACATGCCCAACCTTACTACTGGGGTGACACACTGTAACAAACCCCCTCCTCATGTAATCTCCATACTACAGGGGTGACACACTGTAACCAACCTCCTCCTCATGTAATCTTCTTACTACTGGGGTGACACACTGTAACAAACCCCCTCCTCATGTAATCTCCTTACTACAGGGGTGACACACTGTAACAAACCTCCATCTCATGTAATCTCCTTACTACTGGGGTGACACACTGTAACAAACCCCCTCCTCATGTAATCTCCTTACTACTGGGGTGACACACTGTAACAAACCTCCTCCTCATGTAATCTCCTTACTACTGGGGTGACACACTGTAACAAGCCTCATCCTCATGTAATTTCCATACTACTGGGGTGACACACTGTAACAATCCCCATCCTCATGTAATCTCCTTACTACTGGGGTGACACACTGTAACAAACCTCCTCCTCATGTAATCTCCTTACTACTGGGTTGACACACTGTAACAAACCTCCTCCTCATGTAATCTCCTTACTACTGAGGTGACACACTGTAACAAACCTCCTCATTCATGTAATCTCCTTACTACTGGGGTGACACACTGTTTAGCAGACAGTGTAACAGTATTAGATAGAGACAGTATCACACATTATAGGATTAGATACAGGGGCTCAGCAACCAGTATCAGACATAGGGGGATTAGATACACAGCTCAGCAGACAATATCAAACATAAAGGGATTAAATACACAGCTCAAATCACACATGGGGATTAGATACAGGGTCTCAGCAAACAGTATCACACATGGGAGGATTAGATACACTGCTCATCAGACAGATCACACATGGGAGGATTAGATACACAGCTCATCAGACAGATCACACATGGGGGAATTAGATATAGGGGCTCAACAAACAGTATCACACATGGGAGGATTAGATACACTGCTCATCAGACAGATCACACATGGGGAATTAGATATAGGGGCTCAACAAACAGTATCACACATGGGAGGATTAGATACAAAGCTCATCAGACAGATCACACATGGGGGAATTAGATATAGGGGCTCAACAAACAGTATCACACATGGGAGGATTAGATACACTGCTCATCAGACAGATCACACATGGGGGAATTAGATATAGGGGCTCAACAAACAGTATCACACATGGGAGGATTAGATACACTGCTCATCAGACAGATCACACATGGGGAATTAGATATAGGGGCTCAACAAACAGTATCACACATGGGAGGATTAGATACAAAGCTCATCAGACAGATCACACGAGGGGGATTAGATACACAGCTCAAACAGTATCACTTATGGGGGGTTTAGATACACAGTTAAGCAGACAGATCACACATGGGGGATTAGATACACAACTCAGCAAACAGTATCACACATGGGGGGTTTAGATACACAGGCCAGCAGACAGATCACACATGGGGGGATTAGATACACAGCTCATTAGACAGATCACACACTGGGGGATTAGATACATATTTTATCAGACAGATCACACATGGGGGATTAGATACACATTTTAGCAGACAGATCACACATGGGGGATTCGATACACTGCTCAGCAAACAGTATCACACATGGGGAGTATAGATACACAGCTCATTAGACAGATTACACACTGGGGGATTAGATACACATTTTAGCAGACAGATCACACACTGGGGGATTAGATACACATTTTAGCAGACAGGCCACACACTGGGGGATTAGATACACATTTTAGCAGATAGATCACACACTGGGGGATTAGATACACATTTTAGCAGATAGATCACACACAGGGGGATTAGATACACATTTTAGCAGACAGATCACACATGACAGGAGCCTCACCAGGTCAGTGTCTCTTCCCTGTCCGGCTGAGGCTCTGAGGACAGGAATGGCCGATATTTGTGACTGACCCTTCACCCTGATTTGAAGACACTGTCAGCTGAGGCAGAGAGAGGCACTTCGGGGGAGGAAGCAGCGCTCCTTGTCAGGATGAAGTAAGCAAAAAAGCAGCTGCCCTCTCCAGCAGCCCAGACTCCAGAGCTGGGGGCCCGGGCCTCTCCTGTGCGGGCTCCAGGCACTGCGCACCATGATTCACCTAGACCTCATGTGCAGCCGTGCGCACTGTCGCCTGACCAATCAGCCCCCGCACTCTTAAAGCGGCCCCGGGCGGCATGTAAGGTCAGTCAGTGTACGGATGTGTGTAGTAGCGGTTGCGGCGCCGAGCGGGGGTTGATTTCGGGCTGGTGATGTTGGGGATGTTCGGTGGGGCTGGGGTTTAGTAGTGAGAAAAAAAAAAAAAGGCCTGCAGCAGCGGGCCACGGCCGCGGTGATTAGGGTGTGCCTGTGCACACCCGGCACACCCCGTGCGCACGCCTATGCATACAGGGGAACATGGTTCGCTTTTCATGCACCTGCTGCGCCAAGCCCAGGAAAAGGAAGATGTCCAATATACACGTATATGAAGAAAAGGTGGGCTGCACTCACCAGCTTGAAGGTGCAAACAGTGCTATTTCTTTATTTCAAAGGTGCATCTATTCACAATGAATGGCAGGACAAATCACAAGACCCTCCGCATAGGAAACGGATGACAGCTGTTGCGCGTGCACATGCACGCTTCATCAGACCCTCATCAGGCCCATTTTTTCTTCATATACAGAGGGGATCAAAAGTTTGGGCACCCCAGGTAAAAATTTGTATTAATTTGGATAAAGAAGCCAAGGAAAGATGGAAAAATCTCCAAAAGGCATCAAATTACAGATTAGACATTCTTATAATATGTCACCAAAAGTTACATTTTATTTCCATCATTTACACTTTCAAAATAACTGAAAGCAAAAAAAAGGCATCTGCAAAAGTTTGGGCACCCTGCAGAATTTATAGCATGCACTGCCCCCTTTGCAAAGCTGAGACCTGCCAGTGTCATGGATTGTTCTCAATCATCATCTGGGAAGACCAGGTGATGTCAATCTCAAAGGTTTTAAATGCCCAGACTCATCTGACCTTGCCCCAACAATCAGCACCATGGGTTCTTCTAAGCAGTTGTCTAGAAATCTGAAACTGAAAATAGTTGATGCTCACAAAGCTGGAGAAGGCTATAAGAAGATAGTAAAACATTTTCAGATGTCAATATCCTCTGTTTGGAATGTAATTAAGAAATGGCAATCATCAGGAACAGTGGAAGTTAAAGCAAGATCTGGAAGACCAAGAAAAATATCAGAAAGAACAGCTCGCATGATTATGAGAAAAAAATTTCAAAACCCACGTTTGACTGCACAATCCCTCCAGAAAGATCTGGCAGACACTGGAGTTGTGGTACACTATTCCTCTATAAAGAGATACTTGTACAAATATGGTCTTCATGGAAGAGTCATCAGAAGAAAACCTCTTCTACGTCCTCACCACAAAAATCAGCGTTTGAACTTTGCAAATGAACATATGGACAAGCCTGATGCATTTTGGAAACAAGTTCTGTGGACCGATGAGGTTAAAATTTTACTTTTTGGCCGGAATGAGCAAAGGTACGTTTGGAGAAGAAGGGGAACAGAATTTAATGAAAAGTTTTGGAGACGCCATTTTTTTGTTTTCTGTTATTTTGAAAGTGTAAATGATGGAAATAAAATCTAACTTTTGTTGACATATTATAATAAGGTCTAATCTGTAATTTGATGCCTTTTGGAGATTTTTCCATCTTTCCTTGGCTTCTTTATACACATTAATAACATTTTTTACCTGGAGTTCCCAAACTTTTGATCCCCACTGTATGGGGATACTGTACTGTACTCACTCCAGAGTGTAATTACCTATAAAACACAATAAAAGCGATATTACAGTACAATCTCCCAGTGTCGTTTAATCACCCCTTATCCCCCCCCATCATTTCATCCCCCTTTTATACCCTGTGCCATGTTATTCACCGTGCATTGTGCCAAATTACCCCCCCCCCCCCTCTTACCCCCTGTGTCACATCATTCCTCCTTGATCCCCCCTCCCTGTGCCATTTCATTCCCCTTTTATTATCCTCTGTGTAAATTCATCACCCCCCTTCCCCTCTTTATGAAGTGACACAGGGGGACAAAGAGGGAATAAAATGGCACAGGGGGTGGTAAAGAGGGGGTGATGAATTTGCACAGAGGGCAATAAAGGGGGAATGAAATGGCACAAGGGGGATCAAAAGGAAATTATGTGACACAGGGGGTAATAAAGGGAGGGAATGATTTGGCACGGGGGGGATCAGGGAAAGCCCTCCCCCCCTTCCCTGATTCCCCCCCCCCCCATGCCACTTTATTCCCCTGTGAATGATGTGGCCGGCGGACGTACATAAGCAGGAGACCACTGTATAAATGTGATGTCCCAGTACGGGATATGCATCTCACAGTCCCATCAGCTTGAGTCCCTACACATCCCCCGGTCTCACCTGCACTGTACCCCTATAATCTGTATAATTGTTTATTATGTGTAAATGACCTTTGATATGGTCACATGATTATTGATCACATGATAATGTTGTCACATGTTAAAGTCACATGTTTTGTTACCCAGTGAGCACCAGGTGACCATATGACCCGCAGCTAGCCTATGTGCTCCTTGCTCAGTCCCCTTTATAAGAGGGGAGGTTCTACAATCTCTCTCTTAGATCCTGAGGTCAAGTCCAGTCCAGACGTCTCAGCGCCAGTGTCCAGCACATCTGGAGGCCACAAGCCTAAATTACAGCCACAAGTCAGTAAGTCAAGTCATCTCTGTCTGCTGTCACTATCCTCATTCAAGTCAAGTCTACTATAGTCAGCGTGGCTGTCCTAAAGTCTGTCAAAGTCACTGCAAGTCCCAGCAAGCTGCGAGGTCCCTTGTGTTACTGGTCACCTCTCTGGGATCCTGGCCGAGCTGTATAGACTTTACCATCTGTCTACCTCAGTAAAGCTACCGTTAACCCTAACCTGGCCTTGGATTCTTATTTGCCCTGCCTGACTAGGACTAGCGATGCTACCGTTCTGGTGGTTCTCGGTAAAACCACGCCCTGGCGTCATGAACATTTAGGGGTTAACACCATCTGCCCCTGGGCTACAACATCTGCCCCATACACCTCACATCGCACCCCCATGGCACACCACATAAGCATCGGTCTTCTTCTGTGCTTAAGCTTCTGCAGGGGGGTGAAGTGGGGGCCTAGGGTATTGGCTGTACCCCCCCGACGGCGGCCCTGTGTACAAGGTAGAGCACATAAGCCTGGTTGTCCCCTATTGAGAGTGTTTTGTCCATTAATGGGAGTGTTTTGTCCCCTATTGTCCCCTATTGGGAGTCTTTCGTCCCCTATTGGGAGTGTTTTGTCCCCTATTGTCCCCTATTGGGAGTGTTTTGTCCTCTATTGGGGAGTGTTTTGTCCTCTATCGGAAGTGTTTTGTCCCCTATTGGTAGTGTTTTGTCCTCTATCGGAAGTGTTTTGTCCCCTATTGGGAGTGTTTTGTCCCCTATTGGGAGTGTTTTGTCCCCTATTGGGAGTGTTTTGTCCCCTATTGGGAGTGTTTTGTCCTCTATTGGGAGTGTTTTGTCCTCTATTGGGAGTGTTTTGTCCTCTATTGGGAGTGTTTTGTCCTCTATTGGGAGTGTTTTGTCCTCTATTGGGAGTGTTTTGTCCCCTATTGGGAGTGTTTTGTCCTCTATTGGGAGTGTTTTGTCCCCTATTGGGAGTGTTTTGTCCTCTATTGGGAGTGTTTTGTCCTCTATTGGGAGTGTTTTATCCTCTATTGGGAGTGTTTTGTCCTCTATTGGGAGTGTTTTGTCCTCTATTGGGAGTGTTTTGTCCTCTATTGGGAGTGCTTTGTCCCCTATTGGGAGTGTTTTGTCTCCTATTGGGAGTGTTTTGTCCTCTATTGGGAGTGTTTTGTCTCCTATTGGGAGTGTTTTGTCTCCTATTGGGAGTGTTTTGTCCTCTATTGGGAGTGTTTTGTCCTCTATTGGGAGTGTTTTGTCTCCTATTGGGAGTGTTTTGTCCTCTATTTTGAGTGTTTTGTCCTCTATTGGGAGTGTTTTGTCCTCTATTGGGAGTGTTTTATCCTCTATTGGGAGTGTTTTGTCCTCTATTGGGAGTGTTTTGTCCTCTATTGGGAGTGTTTTGTCCTCTATTGGGAGTGCTTTGTCCCCTATTGGGAGTGTTTTGTCTCCTATTGGGAGTGTTTTGTCCTCTATTGGGAGTGTTTTGTCTCCTATTGGGAGTGTTTTGTCTCCTATTGGGAGTGTTTTGTCCTCTATTGGGAGTGTTTTGTCCTCTATTGGGAGTGTTTTGTCTCCTATTGGGAGTGTTTTGTCCTCTATTTTGAGTGTTTTGTCCTCTATTGGGAGTGTTTTGTCCTCTATTGGGAGTGTTTTGTCCCCCTATTGGGAGTGTTTTGTCCTCTATTTTGAGTGTTTTGTCCTCTATTGGGAGTGTTTTGTCCTCTATTGGGAGTGTTTTGTCTCCTATTGGGAGTGTTTAGTCACCTATTGGGAGTGTTTTGTCCTCTATTGGGAGTATTTTGTCCCCTATTGGGAGTATTTTGTCCCCTATTGGGAGTGTTTTGTCCCCTATTGGGAGTGTTTTGTCCTCTATTGGGAGTGTTTTGTCCTCTATTGGGAGTGTTTTGTCCCCTATTTGGAGTGTTTTGTCGCCTATTGGGAGTGTTTTGTCGCCTATTGGGAGTGTTTTGTCCCCTATTGTCCCCTATAGGGAGTGTTTTGTCGCCTATTGGGAGTGTTTTGTCGCCTATTGGGAGTGTTTAGTCCCCTATTGGGAGTGTTTTGTCCCCTATTGTCCCCTATAGGGAGTGTTTTGTCGCCTATTGGGAGTGTTTAGTCACTTATTGGGAGTGTTTTGTCGCCTATTGGGAGTGTTTTGTCCCCTATTGTCCCCTATTGGGTGTGTCCGCGTCCACTATTGGTAGTGATGCCTATTCTGAGGGTGCAAATACATTAAGTCTTATGGGTATCTGCCAGGGAATTAAAAACTGTCCCCTATTGGGAGGTCTCCCCCATTGGGAGGTGTCCACTAAGGGAGATAGTACTGTACTGTTCTGCGTGAGAATACACATTTTGTTTCCAAAAAGATAAAGTCAATAACTTTTCTGCAGGATTTATGTCAATAACTTGAGCTGAGTCGACCATTTGTCAGAATCAATTCAGATGTTGCTGTTTTTTTGCAGGACCGTGTTGTGCGTTTTAACACCACACAAAATATAAAAAGTTCAATGACCGAATAAGCTCTGTAACATCTACATAAATCAGACTAATTCTGTTTCCAAGGCTGTTCTTCTCCTCTGGTTTGACCTCCTCTCTTCCCTGTCTATTCTCCTGGGGAGTTTGTTTCCTTCTGGTTCTTAAACAATATATAAATACTCAAGGATATAAAACTCAAGTAAAACAAAATGTGAAATAATAAACAGAAATGAGACAGACGTCCGGCTGTTACAGACCTAACCGTTAACTCCTTGTGTGCTGATGAATAGATCGCACGATTATCCGATAATCCGGAATCTATAGGACTCATTGGACTTTCTATAATGAAGTTGGAAGAAGATTCTACGAGTAATAATCCAATCTGTGGTTGGAAGAGCAAATGTGGCGAATTATCCAACACCAAATTATCAGAGCGTTTCTGGCTGACTTACATATCCATGTAATATTATGAGAACATTAAAAATAATAGGTAAAAATGTACAATTATTAATAAATATTGGGTCACTGCCCCTTTAAGAGAAGAATTTCCTCCACCATCATCTCACCATGAGAA
Organism: Hyla sarda; assembly: GCF_029499605.1. Lineage (NCBI taxonomy): Eukaryota > Metazoa > Chordata > Amphibia > Anura > Hylidae > Hyla > Hyla sarda. The sequence goes on from NC_079195.1 coordinate 17,237,964, forward strand.
ATGTGCCGGTAATGTACTGTTTACATAGCAGTCGATCGGCCTGATTCATCCATTGCCGCCCGATCAATAACCCTGTCAGCTCCCAATTTGCCTGACAGTTTATATAGAACGCCTGACGTTACCGGAGGCGCGGAATCACATTGTTCCATCAGTCGGCCATTCATTCCGCTCATCATCGCGTCCGTGTCCTACAATCAAATGGCTCACGAGAGTGAAATTCATTCAGTCATCTCTGCCCCTCAGTGATATACGCTCCGCTCCTTGGTTACATCTCCATTGGCGGCCACAGGAAAACGTAGATTGAATACGATGTTATATCTGTCTATATATCTCATATCTATATATCTCATATCTATATATCTCATATCTATATATCTCATATCTATCTCATATCTATCTCATATCTATCTATCTCTCTCTCTCATATCTATCTCATATCTATCTCATATCTATCTATCAATCTCATATCTATCTATCTCATATCTATCTATCTCTCTCATATCTATCTATCTATCTATCTATCTATCTCTCTCATATCTCTCTCATATCTATCTATCAATCTCATATCTATCTATCTCATATCTATCTATCTCATATCTATCTCATATCTATCTATCAATCTCATATCTATCTATCTCATATCTATCTATCTATCTCATATCTATCTATCTCAAATCTATCTATCTATCTATCTATCTATCTATCTCATATCTATCTCATATCTATCTATCTCATATCTATCTATCTATCTCATATCTATCTATCTCATATCAATCTATCTCATATCTATTTCATATCTATCTATCTCATAGCTATCTATCTATCTATCTCATATCTATCTATCTATCTATCTATCTCATATCTATCTATCTGTCTATCTATCTATCTCATATCTATCTATCTGTCTCATATCTATCTATCTGTCTCATATCTATCTATCTCATATCTATCTATCTATCTCATATCTATCTATCTCATATCTATCTATCTCATATCTATCTATCTATCTCATATCTATCTAGCACATATATACAGTACCTATTTATCTCATATCTATATTTATAACAATCTCACATGATCAAGCTCATTGTTTTCCAATTTGTGTGTATCCAGTTGTTGCAAAACTACAACTCCCAACATTGGGGGACAGCTATCTATCTCTTATCTATCTTCCATGTATCTATCTATCTATCTATCTAATCTATCTTATATATCTATCTGTCTGTCTGTCTTTCTATCTATCTCATTTCTATCTATCTTTCTGTCTGTCTATCTCATATCTATCTATTTATCTATCTATCTCATATCTATCTCATATCTATCTCATATCAATCTATCTCATATCTTTCCATCACATATCTATCTATCTATCTATATTAATATCTTTCTCACATGTATGTATCAAGCTCAGTGTTTTCCAATTTGTGTGTATCCAGTTGATTCAAAACTACAACTCCCAGCATTGGGGGACAGCTATCTATCTCCTATCTATCTATCTATCTATCTTATATCTATCTATCTCAAATCTATCTACAAGTATCTATCTATTTATCTCATATCTATCCATCTTTCAAGGAAAATCGCAGCACACCAAGGTTAAAGTGCAAAGAATCAGTAAAGATTTCTTCCATCACATTCAGTGTGACAGTTACCTTTCAGCACAGTATCTTGCCGCCTTTGTCACATAGGTCTTTGTAGTGATGTGTTATTTTATGTTATTTTATGTTATCCTTCTCCATTCACATCCAAAGCTGCATTTAAAATTCCGCTTTTTGTCCATGGGAACATACACAGGTTCATCTCCACTCTGCTATCAGATACAGTGTATGTGTCTGGGGCAGTGAAGGAATTAATGGAAAGGTTCCTGATGGTCTAGGGTAACAAATAGTGTTGAGCGGCATAGGCCATATTCGAATTCGCGAATATTCGCGAATATATGGACGAATATTCGTCATATATTCGCGAATATTCGCATATTCGTAATATTCTCGTTTTATTTTCGCATATGCGAAACTTCGCGTATGCGAAAATTAACATATACAAAATTAGCATACGCGAAAATTTGCGTATGCGAAAATTCGCATATGCTAATTTCCGCATATGCGAATTTTTGCATGCCAATTTCACACAGTAGTATTAGAGCCTTATTTACATCACACAAGCTGGAAGCAGAGAGGGATGATCACTGTGATGTGTACTGTGAAAAAACAAAAAAAAAAAAACAATATTCGTAATTACGAATATATAGCGCTATATTCGCGAAATTCGCGAATATGCGATATTCGCAAATAATATTCGAATTGCGAATATTCGCGAGCAACACTAGTAACAAAAGAGTTCATGGTAAGGTCCCTCTTGGTCTAGAGAAGTGAAGGAGTTAATGTTAAGGTCTGTGGTGGTCTAGAGTAGGGAAGAGGTTAATCATAAAGTCCCTAGTGGTTTATAGCAGTAAAGGATTTAATGGTAAGGTCCCTGGTGGCCTAGGGAAGAGAAGAATTAAATGATAAGGTCCCTGGTGGCCTAGGGAGGAGAAGGAATAAATGGTAAGGTCCCTGGTGGCCTAGGGAAGAAAATAAATAAATGGTAATGTCAGGACCGACTGGGGGAGACAGGGAAAGTGAGCCCTAAACTGACCGTAAAAACACTCTCAATGCCTACTTGCCAATCCATCCTAACAGATGGATCGACAACTGGGCGCCAGTCTCTCCCTTCGCTAAAGTGCAGTGGCGTAAAAACAAATAATATACGTAGTCGGTCACAGGCCAGAAACTGAAAACTACTAGACAACCAGATATACCAGATGGGATATAAATACTAACAGTGCAGAATATAAACAGGTAAACTGATCAGGAACATAGGACACTGTTCACAAACAGATACAAGTACAAAGGACAAGTACAAAGATCATATCAACCAAACAGGATATAAATATAGGACACTGTTCACACTGGACATATAACTAACAAACAGATTAGGTCCAGAACACAAGACTTGGAAACGGATGAGTCAGCACAGACTCCATGAACAAACAGGAATTATAACTCAATCCCCCAGAAACCTCCAGTAGACATAGAAATGTCTTGATACTAAAACTCAATCTCCCAGAGTCCAGGCTGGAGCACGGAGATATCTTGTACATCTCAATTCCCCATCTCGAGTCCCCATGAAGAGGTAACAGGGATGACTTGTTACAAAAACACAGAAAACGGATACAAGAAAACACACAGTGGGAACAGCTACTTAGCAGAAAGGACACACTAATCCTAAAAACCGACTAATCAAACACAGATAAAAATCTACTATGAGCATGCTATATAACCATGGATAAAAACCTAGAACATCTCAAAGATAAATACAAAGTGCCTGCTAAAGCATAAATAGTAGCATAAACAGACAAAGAGTGTTAAAATCAAAAACTTCATGGCAGCATGTCAGGCATGTAAGCAGCAAGACAGGAATGTCAATCACCAGCTCAGAAGCTAGACTGAGCTGGACTTATCTAGACACACCCAAAGAGTCATTGGAAGAAAAGCCAAAGGCTTTAACTATTCCCTGGCTGGGAATATAAAACTGTTCAGACAACTAAAATTCAATGGCAGTCTGAGCATAACCCAAGACAGGCATTACAGGTAAGGTCCCTGTTGGCCTAGGGCAGTGCATGGGTTAATTGTAAAGTCCTTGGTGATCTAGGAGAGTAAAGTTTTACTCTCCACTCTAAGGCAATCTTTAGGGCCCTCTAGGAAATGGGGTCCCAGACAATTGCCCCGTTTGCCATCTCCTTAAACCACCTCACTGCTGACATCTACAGCCATATGTCGAGATCCGATCATCAGATACTTATTGGGACAATACTGAAAAGATGAAAAGTATGTTCAGCACCCAGAACAGAGCTGAAGGACCTGCCCGGCACTGACAGGGTTAAATCCAGAAAATATATCGGATATAAGCAGCATACAGAACTGGAATCTGCAGAATCTGTTCTGTGTTATCAGACAATGGAAGCAATTGCCCCCTCAGAGAAAGTGAAGAGAGAGAGGAGGGAAGGGGGGGGGGGGAACTTCTGGTATATAGTATACAAATAAATATACAGTAATATAATAAGTAAGTAATGTATGTACACAGTGACCCCACCAGCAGAATAGAGAGTACAGCTCTGGAGTATAATACAGGATATAACTCAGGATCAGTACAGGATAAGTAATGTAATGTATGTACAGAGTGACCCCACCAGCAGAATAGTGAGTACAGCTCTGGAGTATAATACAGGATATAACTCAGGATAAGTACAGGATAAGTAATGTAATGTATGTACACAGTGACCTCACCAGCAGAATAGTGAGTACAGCTCTGGAGTATAATACAGGATATAACTCAGGATCAGTACAGGATAAGTAATGTAATGTATGTACACAGTGACCCCACCAGCAGAATAGTGAGTACAGCTCTGCAGTATAATACAGGATATAACTCAGGATCAGTACAGGATAAGTAATGTAATGTATGTACACAGTGACCACACCAACAGAATAGTGAGTACAGCTCTGCAGTATAATACAGGATATAACTCAGGATCAGTACAGGATAAGTAATGTAATGTATATACACAGTGACCTCACCAGCAGAATAGTGAGTACAGCTCTGGAGTATAATACAGGATATAACTCAGGATCAGTACAGGATAAGTAATGTAATGTATGTACACATACAATAATATCTTAGTTGCTTTCTGAATCCCGTAAAGTATATTAATGCCCAGTGGCTCAATTCTGCACATCCTCAGTATTGATTCTGAGTAAAACCTTAATTCCCTATATAATCGTCCTTTACATACACTAAATACACATAAACACAATTGACACACAATGCACTGTATCTTATTGGCAGCACAATAAAGCAAAATGTACAGTCATGTCATCAGTACGGCACTACGCTGTATAATGTCATGCGTCCGTATGTCACCAGGGACAGGGCTATGACTCTTAATTCTGTGACTGCCATCACTGCCCATAAAACATCTCAGGGAAATCTTATATTCTCTATACTTCTCCGCCTGCTTGTCACCTCTGTCTCTAACGGACATATTTAAATCTTTGGCACAAAGGGCTGATATAAGAGTCACACGATGTGCACAATCAATTTGTTAAAGTGTCACCTAATTAAAATATTACTTCTATTTAATATGCATTAAAGGGGTACTCCCATGGAAAAAAAAAATTAAATCAACTGGTGCCAGAAAGTTAAACAGATTTGTAAATCACTTTTAATAAAAAATCTTAATCCTTCCAGTACTTTTTAGGGGCTGTATACTAAAGAGAAATAAAAAAAAAAATGCATTTCCTCTGATGTCATGACCAGATTGCTCTCTGCTGACCTCTGCTGTCCATTTTAGGAACTGTCCAGAGCTGGAGAAAATCCCCATTGCAAACATATGCTGCTCTGGACAGTTCCTAAAATGGACAGAGGTGTCAGCAGAGAGCACTGTAGTCATGACATCAGAGGAAATGCATTTCTTTTTTGGATTTCTCTTTAGTATACAGCCCCTAAAAAGTACTGGAAGGATTAAGATTTTTTTTAATAGAAGTGATTTACAAATCTGTTTAACTTTCTGGCACCAGTTGATTTAAAAAAATAAAAAAATAAAAAAATAAAAAAAAAGTTTTCCACCGGAGTACCCCTTTAAAACATATTAATAAATATATACGGATATGTTTGAAAGCTGTATCTACAAACAACACACATAACATCTAAATGTAGATTTGAGTGGTGAGTAAAATGTTTTCATCACAGGACATATAAGCGCCCCAAACTCTATAGGACATTGACATTGAGACATAAGACAATGAGATTGGTTGTCATCCTGCTGTTCCAGAGATTTTATTTTTGTGCATGTATTCCCCCTTAGTACACATAATTAATTTAGATAAAAATTACAATTTGTCATTCTCTCAGCTCACCGTACCACATCCACAGGAAAGATTATAGTAAACCAGAGTATAGTATATATAGGGGCACATGGGCTGCCCATGGCCGTCCCCTTGAGATGATTAGGTGTAAGAATGAATCTAGTCTATTTAGAGCTACTCTATATTATCTGTCAGCTTCAGCCATTACAGGTGCAAGAGATGTCCGATTCCTCACCGCGCTGCTGAAATTTACAGCCGGATGCAGTGATCCGATCCTCCACAATCACCCCCTCAATGCAAGTCTATGGGAGGGGGCGTGACAGCTGTCACGCCCCCTCCTATAGACTTGCATTGAGGGGGTGGGGTGTGACGTCATGAGGGGGCGGGGCTATGACATCACGAGCTCCCGGCGCTGGCTCCAGCGATCGGAACTGTTTGTTCCAAATGCTGAGCAGCAGAGTACCCCTTTAAAGGAGAACTCCAGCCAAAGGAACTTATCCCCTATCTGCAACATAGGGGATAAGTAGTTTATTGTGTGAGGGTCCCACCGCTGGGCCCCCTGCGATCTCTGAAAGAGGAACAGCTCTCAGTGAGGGGTGTGTGCTGCAGACGGCATGCACTCCATTAATTTCTATGGGAGCGCAGAAGAGATCTGAGTACAGCATTCGGGCATCATTGGCACTCCTATAGAAATGATGGAGCATGTGCCGTCTACCGGGAGACGACATGTGCTCCTCACTGAGAGTTGAAGTTGAATGCCTTTAGCAGTGATTTCAGCCTCCAGTCTTCTTGGGAATGAGGCCACAAGGTTTACATACGTGAAATTGAGGATTTTTTGCCACTCGGTCAGGTTGGATGGGGACTGTTGGTGGAAGCCATATCAAGTATCTTCAGAGATGTTCCATTAGGTTTGGGTTCTGGCCGGGCCACTCAAGGACATTCACAGACATGTCCCCAAGTCGCTCATGTGTTGTCTTGGCCGTGTGCTTATGTGGTGGACCACCGGTGTATGGCGGAACCACGGGTGTATCAGTGTGAGTGGTGGGATGAGATGGTCTTAACCCCGGGGGGGGGGGGGGGCAAGATATTATTAACCCCTAGTGTTCGTGACGCCAGTGTGGTTTTAGGGTTCCGGAACACCACACGCTTGGTTTCTCCACTATACCAGTTGCTAGTAGTGAAATGAGAGTCTACAACCAGTTATGGTCAAACGGATGCTTTACTGAGTATGAGACAGATGGAATTATCTTCACAGCTAAGGCCAGATTTCCCAGAGAGGTGGTCAGGACCCAGAAGGACCTCGCAGCTTGCTGGACCACTATACTTGTAATTAACTTGACTTGAGATTGGACTTGACTATATGCAGGACTTCATTATTTGTTGTGACAGCAGACATAGACTTGAGACTTACTGGAATGACTGTAGCTTTGTGGTATTCCAGATGCTGGTCACTGGTATTGAGATCTCTGGTGGTTGCTGTCTCAGTGAAGACTGATGGTCAAAGAGATCAGAGCCTGAATTGTAATGACTGTCCCTTTATATAATGGGGGGCTGGACTAAAGCCCATTGGTCAAGCTGCAGGTCATAGGTTAAGCTGGTGCTCTGTGGGAGAACATGTGACAACAAATCATGTGACTGCATTACATAACATGTGACAGACTTACACAGGTCCCTTAGACCTCCCACAGGTCCTTTGTACTACCTGTACATAAAGATACTGTCTAAGCATTAAATGATATACACAACATTCTGGAAACAACAGGGGGAGATCTTGCAGGGGAGCCCCCAGGTCACTGAGGGTCTCAACCTGACAGGGCCTAAGGGTAGTACAGGACCACTTAGGGGCATCGTCATGTTATAAGGTGAACCTTCAACCCAGTCTGAGGTCCAGAGCGTGCTGGATCAGGTTTTCATTAAGAATATTTCTCTACTTTCTTCAAGTTCAGCGTTTCCTCAACCCTGACCAGTTTCCCTGCCACGTGCTTCAATGTAGGGATGTATTGGGCAGGTGATGGGCAGCGCCTGGTTTCCTCCAGACATGTCGCTAAGAATTGCCAAAGTGTTCAATCTTGGTTCTTTCAGCCCAGAGAATCTTGTTTCTCACAGTCTGATAGGCCTCTAGGTTAATTTTTGGTAACTCCAGATGTTATAACTGAGGAGAGGCTGTAGTGATGTTGACCTTCTGGAAGTTTCTCTCATCTGCACACAGGATCTTTGGAGCCCAACCAGAATGCCCATTAGGTTGTTGGTCCGTTCCTTGGCTGACCACTGCATCTACGGTCCTCATCATGCCCTTTTTATTTTGCTTCTTCATCAATGCTCGAACAGCATATCTTGAACCCCAGTCTGCTTTGAAACCAGACCTTGTTGATACCTGTGACATTAAACTATATTAGACAACCTCTTCTTTTCTATCAGAGTTTGGCTGTTCCTCGCCCAGTCTTAATCCTCCTGCATAGCTGCTCCTGTTTCAGTAAATGACTGTATTTAAACCTATATATAAAAATGATGATCATTACTACTTGTTTAGTATAATTAGTTACTCATATTAGAATGTTTGTGGCATCTGCGACGAACATGTGTGCTGTACTGGAGGCTGTATCTCCAAAAGGATATAGATACTCTAGAGAGAGTTCAGAGAAGAGCTACTAAACTAGTACATGGATTGCAGGATAAAACTTAACAGGAAAGGTTAAAGGACCTTAACATGTATACCTTGGAAGAAAGAAGAGACAGAGGGGATATGATAGAGACTTTTAAATACATAAAGGGAATCACCACGGTAAAGGAGGAGAGCATATTTAAAAGAAGAAAAACTACCACAAGAAGACATAGTTTTAAATTAGAGGGGCAAAGGTTTAAAAGTAATATCAGGAAGTATTACTGTGGTATCCCTTGGGGAATATGGTGTAGTTGGGGTGTTGCTTCAGAATATAAGGGGTTAATTTAACCGCTGTCACTCGTGACGCCAGGGTGAGGGTTAATACGCTCAGGTGAATCTCCAGCCTATCGTCACCCTTCCCAGGAACGATAGGTGCGTGCTTAAATTAATGAAGGTCCACAATGGAGATGAACTTGAACTTGCATAAACTTTACTGAGGTACTTGCGGTACATCCAATTAACAGCAACAGTCTTAGTAATAAGGTCCTTAAGCAAAACCATAGAGTTTCTACCTGATCACGTGACCCGCAGGTCCTGCTACGCTCCGTACAGGTAAATAACTAAATATATACAATTTGAATTTGGGTAGAAAACAGACATGGTGCACATCTACAATCTTGTATAATGATCTGATTGCTTCTCAGCATAATATCAAAAACTAACAGGTAGTTAGTATACATTTTGGATCAAAAAGTTTTTTTTGTTTTTTTTTGAACATGTGTCTGCACTCTTCCCCACCCCCTCCGCCCAACCCTATATAAGCAGTAGTTAGCTGCACATGGGCCATTTCTTTCCTAGCAGCCTCCCAGTCTGACTGGGAGAGCATGGTAAGTGAGCTATTGGACCTTGTTCACACTGGTGTGGTGCTGTGCGGTGTCCGTTGCTGCCGTGGCGCCGTGTCTGCGGGGAGGTGCGACCCATAGACTGGTTTGAGTGGCATTGGGGCCGCTCTGCCAATGGGTCGTTTCCCCCCGTGGGCACTGGTGTCGCGGCGGTGGTGGTCGCCGCCCAGTGCTACGCCATTTTATGCTAGGGATGTTAGGGACCCACTCTGAATAGGTGGCCTTGACGTGGCGAGTGGGCTTGTACTTTTTGATCAAAAATGTATACTAACAACCTGTTAGTTTTTGATATTATGCTGAGAAGCAATTAGATCATTATACAAGATTGTAGATGTGCACCATGTCTGTTTTCTACCCGAATTTTCACTAAATATATACAGTTTCTATACCTATAACTATATAAATATCAAATAGAATTACTATATCTACTGACTAAGTGAGAGGTGACAAGGGGAAGACTAGACAAGAGGGACCCCGACGTCCTAGGGACTCTGGCTATGGGGACCTCTATACAGGTAACGTATAGGATACGGTACCGGGACACCACATTACTTTACTGCAAACATATGCTGCTCTGGACAGTTCCTAAAATGGACAGAGGTGTCAGCAGAGAGCACTGTAGTCATGACATCAGAGGAAATGCATTTCTTTTTTGGATTTCTCTTTAGTATACAGCCCCTAAAAAGTACTGGAAGGATTAAGATTTTTTTTAATAGAAGTGATTTACAAATCTGTTTAACTTTCTGGCACCAGTTGATTTAAAAAAATAAAAAAATAAAAAAATAAAAAAAAAGTTTTCCACCGGAGTACCCCTTTAAAACATATTAATAAATATATACGGATATGTTTGAAAGCTGTATCTACAAACAACACACATAACATCTAAATGTAGATTTGAGTGGTGAGTAAAATGTTTTCATCACAGGACATATAAGCGCCCCAAACTCTATAGGACATTGACATTGAGACATAAGACAATGAGATTGGTTGTCATCCTGCTGTTCCAGAGATTTTATTTTTGTGCATGTATTCCCCCTTAGTACACATAATTAATTTAGATAAAAATTACAATTTGTCATTCTCTCAGCTCACCGTACCACATCCACAGGAAAGATTATAGTAAACCAGAGTATAGTATATATAGGGGCACATGGGCTGCCCATGGCCGTCCCCTTGAGATGATTAGGTGTAAGAATGAATCTAGTCTATTTAGAGCTACTCTATATTATCTGTCAGCTTCAGCCATTACAGGTGCAAGAGATGTCCGATTCCTCACCGCGCTGCTGAAATTTACAGCCGGATGCAGTGATCCGATCCTCCACAATCACCCCCTCAATGCAAGTCTATGGGAGGGGGCGTGACAGCTGTCACGCCCCCTCCTATAGACTTGCATTGAGGGGGTGGGGTGTGACGTCATGAGGGGGCGGGGCTATGACATCACGAGCTCCCGGCGCTGGCTCCAGCGATCGGAACTGTTTGTTCCAAATGCTGAGCAGCAGAGTACCCCTTTAAAGGAGAACTCCAGCCAAAGGAACTTATCCCCTATCTGCAACATAGGGGATAAGTAGTTTATTGTGTGAGGGTCCCACCGCTGGGCCCCCTGCGATCTCTGAAAGAGGAACAGCTCTCAGTGAGGGGTGTGTGCTGCAGACGGCATGCACTCCATTAATTTCTATGGGAGCGCAGAAGAGATCTGAGTACAGCATTCGGGCATCATTGGCACTCCTATAGAAATGATGGAGCATGTGCCGTCTACCGGGAGACGACATGTGCTCCTCACTGAGAGTTGAAGTTGAATGCCTTTAGCAGTGATTTCAGCCTCCAGTCTTCTTGGGAATGAGGCCACAAGGTTTACATACGTGAAATTGAGGATTTTTTGCCACTCGGTCAGGTTGGATGGGGACTGTTGGTGGAAGCCATATCAAGTATCTTCAGAGATGTTCCATTAGGTTTGGGTTCTGGCCGGGCCACTCAAGGACATTCACAGACATGTCCCCAAGTCGCTCATGTGTTGTCTTGGCCGTGTGCTTATGTGGTGGACCACCGGTGTATGGCGGAACCACGGGTGTATCAGTGTGAGTGGTGGGATGAGATGGTCTTAACCCCGGGGGGGGGGGGGGGCAAGATATTATTAACCCCTAGTGTTCGTGACGCCAGTGTGGTTTTAGGGTTCCGGAACACCACACGCTTGGTTTCTCCACTATACCAGTTGCTAGTAGTGAAATGAGAGTCTACAACCAGTTATGGTCAAACGGATGCTTTACTGAGTATGAGACAGATGGAATTATCTTCACAGCTAAGGCCAGATTTCCCAGAGAGGTGGTCAGGACCCAGAAGGACCTCGCAGCTTGCTGGACCACTATACTTGTAATTAACTTGACTTGAGATTGGACTTGACTATATGCAGGACTTCATTATTTGTTGTGACAGCAGACATAGACTTGAGACTTACTGGAATGACTGTAGCTTTGTGGTATTCCAGATGCTGGTCACTGGTATTGAGATCTCTGGTGGTTGCTGTCTCAGTGAAGACTGATGGTCAAAGAGATCAGAGCCTGAATTGTAATGACTGTCCCTTTATATAATGGGGGGCTGGACTAAAGCCCATTGGTCAAGCTGCAGGTCATAGGTTAAGCTGGTGCTCTGTGGGAGAACATGTGACAACAAATCATGTGACTGCATTACATAACATGTGACAGACTTACACAGGTCCCTTAGACCTCCCACAGGTCCTTTGTACTACCTGTACATAAAGATACTGTCTAAGCATTAAATGATATACACAACATTCTGGAAACAACAGGGGGAGATCTTGCAGGGGAGCCCCCAGGTCACTGAGGGTCTCAACCTGACAGGGCCTAAGGGTAGTACAGGACCACTTAGGGGCATCGTCATGTTATAAGGTGAACCTTCAACCCAGTCTGAGGTCCAGAGCGTGCTGGATCAGGTTTTCATTAAGAATATTTCTCTACTTTCTTCAAGTTCAGCGTTTCCTCAACCCTGACCAGTTTCCCTGCCACGTGCTTCAATGTAGGGATGTATTGGGCAGGTGATGGGCAGCGCCTGGTTTCCTCCAGACATGTCGCTAAGAATTGCCAAAGTGTTCAATCTTGGTTCTTTCAGCCCAGAGAATCTTGTTTCTCACAGTCTGATAGGCCTCTAGGTTAATTTTTGGTAACTCCAGATGTTATAACTGAGGAGAGGCTGTAGTGATGTTGACCTTCTGGAAGTTTCTCTCATCTGCACACAGGATCTTTGGAGCCCAACCAGAATGCCCATTAGGTTGTTGGTCCGTTCCTTGGCTGACCACTGCATCTACGGTCCTCATCATGCCCTTTTTATTTTGCTTCTTCATCAATGCTCGAACAGCATATCTTGAACCCCAGTCTGCTTTGAAACCAGACCTTGTTGATACCTGTGACATTAAACTATATTAGACAACCTCTTCTTTTCTATCAGAGTTTGGCTGTTCCTCGCCCAGTCTTAATCCTCCTGCATAGCTGCTCCTGTTTCAGTAAATGACTGTATTTAAACCTATATATAAAAATGATGATCATTACTACTTGTTTAGTATAATTAGTTACTCATATTAGAATGTTTGTGGCATCTGCGACGAACATGTGTGCTGTACTGGAGGCTGTATCTCCAAAAGGATATAGATACTCTAGAGAGAGTTCAGAGAAGAGCTACTAAACTAGTACATGGATTGCAGGATAAAACTTAACAGGAAAGGTTAAAGGACCTTAACATGTATACCTTGGAAGAAAGAAGAGACAGAGGGGATATGATAGAGACTTTTAAATACATAAAGGGAATCACCACGGTAAAGGAGGAGAGCATATTTAAAAGAAGAAAAACTACCACAAGAAGACATAGTTTTAAATTAGAGGGGCAAAGGTTTAAAAGTAATATCAGGAAGTATTACTGTGGTATCCCTTGGGGAATATGGTGTAGTTGGGGTGTTGCTTCAGAATATAAGGGGTTAATTTAACCGCTGTCACTCGTGACGCCAGGGTGAGGGTTAATACGCTCAGGTGAATCTCCAGCCTATCGTCACCCTTCCCAGGAACGATAGGTGCGTGCTTAAATTAATGAAGGTCCACAATGGAGATGAACTTGAACTTGCATAAACTTTACTGAGGTACTTGCGGTACATCCAATTAACAGCAACAGTCTTAGTAATAAGGTCCTTAAGCAAAACCATAGAGTTTCTACCTGATCACGTGACCCGCAGGTCCTGCTACGCTCCGTACAGGTAAATAACTAAATATATACAATTTGAATTTGGGTAGAAAACAGACATGGTGCACATCTACAATCTTGTATAATGATCTGATTGCTTCTCAGCATAATATCAAAAACTAACAGGTAGTTAGTATACATTTTGGATCAAACAGTTTTTTTTGTTTTTTTTTGAACATGTGTCTGCACTCTTCCCCACCCCCTCCGCCCAACCCTATATAAGCAGTAGTTAGCTGCACATGGGCCATTTCTTTCCTAGCAGCCTCCCAGTCTGACTGGGAGAGCATGGTAAGTGAGCTATTGGACCTTGTTCACACTGGTGTGGTGCTGTGCGGTGTCCGTTGCTGCCGTGGCGCCGTGTCTGCGGGGAGGTGCGACCCATAGACTGGTTTGAGTGGCATTGGGGCCGCTCTGCCAATGGGTCGTTTCCCCCCGTGGGCACTGGTGTCGCGGCGGTGGTGGTCGCCGCCCAGTGCTACGCCATTTTATGCTAGGGATGTTAGGGACCCACTCTGAATAGGTGGCCTTGACGTGGCGAGTGGGCTTGTACTTTTTGATCAAAAATGTATACTAACAACCTGTTAGTTTTTGATATTATGCTGAGAAGCAATTAGATCATTATACAAGATTGTAGATGTGCACCATGTCTGTTTTCTACCCGAATTTTCACTAAATATATACAGTTTCTATACCTATAACTATATAAATATCAAATAGAATTACTATATCTACTGACTAAGTGAGAGGTGACAAGGGGAAGACTAGACAAGAGGGACCCCGACGTCCTAGGGACTCTGGCTATGGGGACCTCTATACAGGTAACGTATAGGATACGGTACCGGGACACCACATTACTTTACTGCAAACATATGCTGCTCTGGACAGTTCCTAAAATGGACAGAGGTGTCAGCAGAGAGCACTGTAGTCATGACATCAGAGGAAATGCATTTCTTTTTTGGATTTCTCTTTAGTATACAGCCCCTAAAAAGTACTGGAAGGATTAAGATTTTTTTTAATAGAAGTGATTTACAAATCTGTTTAACTTTCTGGCACCAGTTGATTTAAAAAAATAAAAAAATAAAAAAATAAAAAAAAAGTTTTCCACCGGAGTACCCCTTTAAAACATATTAATAAATATATACGGATATGTTTGAAAGCTGTATCTACAAACAACACACATAACATCTAAATGTAGATTTGAGTGGTGAGTAAAATGTTTTCATCACAGGACATATAAGCGCCCCAAACTCTATAGGACATTGACATTGAGACATAAGACAATGAGATTGGTTGTCATCCTGCTGTTCCAGAGATTTTATTTTTGTGCATGTATTCCCCCTTAGTACACATAATTAATTTAGATAAAAATTACAATTTGTCATTCTCTCAGCTCACCGTACCACATCCACAGGAAAGATTATAGTAAACCAGAGTATAGTATATATAGGGGCACATGGGCTGCCCATGGCCGTCCCCTTGAGATGATTAGGTGTAAGAATGAATCTAGTCTATTTAGAGCTACTCTATATTATCTGTCAGCTTCAGCCATTACAGGTGCAAGAGATGTCCGATTCCTCACCGCGCTGCTGAAATTTACAGCCGGATGCAGTGATCCGATCCTCCACAATCACCCCCTCAATGCAAGTCTATGGGAGGGGGCGTGACAGCTGTCACGCCCCCTCCTATAGACTTGCATTGAGGGGGTGGGGTGTGACGTCATGAGGGGGCGGGGCTATGACATCACGAGCTTCCGGCGCTGGCTCCAGCGATCGGAACTGTTTGTTCCAAATGCTGAGCAGCAGAGTACCCCTTTAAAGGAGAACTCCAGCCAAAGGAACTTATCCCCTATCTGCAACATAGGGGATAAGTAGTTTATTGTGTGAGGGTCCCACCGCTGGGCCCCCTGCGATCTCTGAAAGAGGAACAGCTCTCAGTGAGGGGTGTGTGCTGCAGACGGCATGCACTCCATTAATTTCTATGGGAGCGCAGAAGAGATCTGAGTACAGCATTCGGGCATCATTGGCACTCCTATAGAAATGATGGAGCATGTGCCGTCTACCGGGAGACGACATGTGCTCCTCACTGAGAGTTGAAGTTGAATGCCTTTAGCAGTGATTTCAGCCTCCAGTCTTCTTGGGAATGAGGCCACAAGGTTTACATACGTGAAATTGAGGATTTTTTGCCACTCGGTCAGGTTGGATGGGGACTGTTGGTGGAAGCCATATCAAGTATCTTCAGAGATGTTCCATTAGGTTTGGGTTCTGGCCGGGCCACTCAAGGACATTCACAGACATGTCCCCAAGTCGCTCATGTGTTGTCTTGGCCGTGTGCTTATGTGGTGGACCACCGGTGTATGGCGGAACCACGGGTGTATCAGTGTGAGTGGTGGGATGAGATGGTCTTAACCCGGGGGGGGGGGGGGGGGGGCAAGATATTATTAACCCCTAGTGTTCGTGACGCCAGTGTGGTTTTAGGGTTCCGGAACACCACACGCTTGGTTTCTCCACTATACCAGTTGCTAGTAGTGAAATGAGAGTCTACAACCAGTTATGGTCAAACGGATGCTTTACTGAGTATGAGACAGATGGAATTATCTTCACAGCTAAGGCCAGATTTCCCAGAGAGGTGGTCAGGACCCAGAAGGACCTCGCAGCTTGCTGGACCACTATACTTGTAATTAACTTGACTTGAGATTGGACTTGACTATATGCAGGACTTCATTATTTGTTGTGACAGCAGACATAGACTTGAGACTTACTGGAATGACTGTAGCTTTGTGGTATTCCAGATGCTGGTCACTGGTATTGAGATCTCTGGTGGTTGCTGTCTCAGTGAAGACTGATGGTCAAAGAGATCAGACCTGAATTGTAATGACTGTCCCTTTATATAATGGGGGGCTGGACTAAAGCCCATTGGTCAAGCTGCAGGTCATAGGTTAAGCTGGTGCTCTGTGGGAGAACATGTGACAACAAATCATGTGACTGCATTACATAACATGTGACAGACTTACACAGGTCCCTTAGACCTCCCACAGGTCCTTTGTACTACCTGTACATAAAGATACTGTCTAAGCATTAAATGATATACACAACATTCTGGAAACAACAGGGGGAGATCTTGCAGGGGAGCCCCCAGGTCACTGAGGGTCTCAACCTGACAGGGCCTAAGGGTAGTACAGGACCACTTAGGGGCATCGTCATGTTATAAGGTGAACCTTCAACCCAGTCTGAGGTCCAGAGCGTGCTGGATCAGGTTTTCATTAAGAATATTTCTCTACTTTCTTCAAGTTCAGCGTTTCCTCAACCCTGACCAGTTTCCCTGCCACGTGCTTCAATGTAGGGATGTATTGGGCAGGTGATGGGCAGCGCCTGGTTTCCTCCAGACATGTCGCTAAGAATTGCCAAAGTGTTCAATCTTGGTTCTTTCAGCCCAGAGAATCTTGTTTCTCACAGTCTGATAGGCCTCTAGGTTAATTTTTGGTAACTCCAGATGTTATAACTGAGGAGAGGCTGTAGTGATGTTGACCTTCTGGAAGTTTCTCTCATCTGCACACAGGATCTTTGGAGCCCAACCAGAATGCCCATTAGGTTGTTGGTCCGTTCCTTGGCTGACCACTGCATCTACGGTCCTCATCATGCCCTTTTTATTTTGCTTCTTCATCAATGCTCGAACAGCATATCTTGAACCCCAGTCTGCTTTGAAACCAGACCTTGTTGATACCTGTGACATTAAACTATATTAGACAACCTCTTCTTTTCTATCAGAGTTTGGCTGTTCCTCGCCCAGTCTTAATCCTCCTGCATAGCTGCTCCTGTTTCAGTAAATGACTGTATTTAAACCTATATATAAAAATGATGATCATTACTACTTGTTTAGTATAATTAGTTACTCATATTAGAATGTTTGTGGCATCTGCCACGAACATGTGTGCTGTACTGGAGGCTGTATCTCCAAAAGGATATAGATACTCTAGAGAGAGTTCAGAGAAGAGCTACTAAACTAGTACATGGATTGCAGGATAAAACTTAACAGGAAAGGTTAAAGGACCTTAACATGTATACCTTGGAAGAAAGAAGAGACAGAGGGGATATGATAGAGACTTTTAAATACATAAAGGGAATCACCACGGTAAAGGAGGAGAGCATATTTAAAAGAAGAAAAACTACCACAAGAAGACATAGTTTTAAATTAGAGGGGCAAAGGTTTAAAAGTAATATCAGGAAGTATTACTGTGGTATCCCTTGGGGAATATGGTGTAGTTGGGGTGTTGCTTCAGAATATAAGGGGTTAATTTAACCGCTGTCACTCGTGACGCCAGGGTGAGGGTTAATACGCTCAGGTGAATCTCCAGCCTATCGTCACCCTTCCCAGGAACGATAGGTGCGTGCTTAAATTAATGAAGGTCCACAATGGAGATGAACTTGAACTTGCATAAACTTTACTGAGGTACTTGCGGTACATCCAATTAACAGCAACAGTCTTAGTAATAAGGTCCTTAAGCAAAACCATAGAGTTTCTACCTGATCACGTGACCTGCAGGTCCTGCTACGCTCCGTACAGGTAAATAACTAAATATATACAATTTGAATTTGGGTAGAAAACAGACATGGTGCACATCTACAATCTTGTATAATGATCTGATTGCTTCTCAGCATAATATCAAAAACTAACAGGTAGTTAGTATACATTTTGGATCAAAAAGTTTTTTTTGTTTTTTTTTGAACATGTGTCTGCACTCTTCCCCACCCCCTCCGCCCAACCCTATATAAGCAGTAGTTAGCTGCACATGGGCCATTTCTTTCCTAGCAGCCTCCCAGTCTGACTGGGAGAGCATGGTAAGTGAGCTATTGGACCTTGTTCACACTGGTGTGGTGCTGTGCGGTGTCCGTTGCTGCCGTGGCGCCGTGTCTGCGGGGAGGTGCGACCCATAGACTGGTTTGAGTGGCATTGGGGCCGCTCTGCCAATGGGTCGTTTCCCCCCGTGGGCACTGGTGTCGCGGCGGTGGTGGTCGCCGCCCAGTGCTACGCCATTTTATGCTAGGGATGTTAGGGACCCACTCTGAATAGGTGGCCTTGACGTGGCGAGTGGGCTTGTACTTTTTGATCAAAAATGTATACTAACAACCTGTTAGTTTTTGATATTATGCTGAGAAGCAATTAGATCATTATACAAGATTGTAGATGTGCACCATGTCTGTTTTCTACCCGAATTTTCACTAAATATATACAGTTTCTATACCTATAACTATATAAATATCAAATAGAATTACTATATCTACTGACTAAGTGAGAGGTGACAAGGGGAAGACTAGACAAGAGGGACCCCGACGTCCTAGGGACTCTGGCTATGGGGACCTCTATACAGGTAACGTATAGGATACGGTACCGGGACACCACATTACTTTACTGAGAGAGTAGTGGATGCATGGAAAAGCCTTCCTGCAGAAGTGATCACTGCAAATACAGTGAAGGAGTTTAGGCATGCAGGGGATAAGCATAAGGCTATCCTTCATATAAGATAGGGATAGGCATAAGGCTATCCTTCATATAAGATAGGGATAGGCATAAGGCTATCCTTCATATAAGATAGGGATAGGTATAAGGCTATCCTTCATATAAGATAGGGATAGATATAAGGCTATTCTTCATATAATACAGGGATAGGCATAAGGCTATCCTTCATATAAGATAGGGATAGATATAAGGCTATCCTTCATATAAGATAGGGATAGGCATAAGGCTATCCTTCATATAAGATAGGGATAGATATAAGGCTATCCTTCATATAAGATAGGGATAGGCATAAGGCTATCCTTCATATAAGATAGGGATAGACATAAGGCTATCCTTCATATAAGATAGGACCAGGGACTATTGATAGGATTCAGATTTTTGGGCAGACTAGATGGGCCAAATGGTTCTTATCTGCCGACACATTCTATGTTTCTATGTTTAGTCAGTTTATCCAGGTCGTTATATAGAAGTTAATGTAAATTTTGTATCCAATCATAAGTTGTACAAAATCAGGTTAGATTCATAAAAAAAAACAAAGGTCTCCTCCCTGTTTGCTTTAACCCTCAGGATTATCTGCAATGATTCTGAAACGATTTCTTAGATATTTGTGTTCCCGCATTCTATTAAAAAGGAAGGCAATTGATGCCTGTCAATATACATCAGCAATATACATGTCAATATACACCGCCACATTGTCTTCCACCTATGAGCTGCCACGTAGGATTTCTCCTTTTTACTACAAGTATTTTGCCTCATAACAAATGTACTTTAGATTTGTATTCTCCAGGCGACATCTGAAAGGCTCCTCCACTCGCCATCGCTCTCAGAACCTGCGGAATTATTGGCGTTCTGCGCTTGGATGATGCAAAACTAACACAGTAAAATGCTCTCTCCGAATCTACAAAGGAAAAGCGCCGTCAACAAGATCGGAGGAGGGGAAACGTGAGCCGGATGGCGATGAAGACTGATGTGTCTATTATAGATGGGTGTAAAGAAAGGATCTGAGAGCATAATAAAGAACGCAATTGTGGGGGGCACGAGTGGACTAGCTAAAAATACCTGCACAGATTATGAGGATTATGAGGTATTAAAGGGGTACTAATCAACTGGTGCCAGAAAATTAAACAGATTTGTAAATTACTACTATTTAAAAATCTTAATGCTTCCAGTCCTTATCAGCTGCTATATGCTCCAAAGGAAGTTGTGTAGTTCTTTCCAGTCTGACCACCAAGCTCTTGGCTGACACCTCTTTCTGTATCAGGAACTGTCCAGAGCAGGAGAGGTTTGCTATGGGGGATTTGCTTGTACTCTGGACAGTTCCTGGCAGCAGAGAGCACTGTGGTCAGACTGGAAAGAACTAAACAACTTCCTCTGGAGCATACAGCAGCTGATAAGTACTGGAAGGGTTAAGATTTTTATATATAAGTAATTTACAAATCGGTTTAACTTTGTGGCACTAATTGATTTAATTTTATTTTTTCTTCCTCCGCACTAATCAGTGGTACTGCCTGGCAGTGTGGGTGACGCTGATTAAAATGATGCCAACCTTGCCCGGATCCGTCGCCTTGTTGCACTGTTATATTTATTTTTGTGATTATGGTAATGAGGACCAAGTGGCACAGGCGGGGTGAGAAGCTTGCCTTCGGGCACTGTGACATCGGCCGGGCTAATGAATATTCATTCCCTCTCCTCTCCGCTTCCCAAACACGTCTTCTGCTCATGTGCTGCCTCCTGTCTACACCCGGAAGTGGCCTCTGCGCAGCTTCAGTACAGCCCAGGAAGCGGCACATGAGCAGAAGACGTGTTTGGGAAGCGGAGAGGAGAGGGAATGAATATTCATTAGCCCGGCCGATGTCACAGTGCCCGAAGGCAAGCTTCTCACCCCGCCTGTGCCACTTGGTCCTCATTACCATAATCACAAAACTGAATATAACAGTGCAATGAGATGACGGATCCGGGAAAGGTTGGCATCATTTTAATCAGCGTCACCCACACTGCCAGGCAGTACCACTGATTAGTGCTGGTGCTTTGCTGACAGTTTTCCTTTAAATGGCAGAAAGGGGGCCCGCTGCCAGCCCCTAACCCCAAGTCTAGTCCCAAACCTCTATTCACTTAGACTGCAGGATGGGCAGCGGGTACTTTAAAGCCAGCACAGGGGCTGCCAGGGGTAGGCACAACTTTCTGGGGGCACTATCTACTGGGGGCACTATCTACTGGACGCATTACTTACCTGGGTAAAGTACCTACTGGGGGTACTACCTACTGAGGGCACTACTTATTATGGGCATTACCTACTGAGGGCACTACTTATTATGGGCATTACCTACTGTGGGCACTACCTACAAGGTGCATTAACTACTTGGGGGGGGGCACTAGCTACTGGAACATTACCTGTCTTGGGGCTTACCTACTACCTACTGGGGGTATTATCTACCTGCGGGGGTACTACCTACTGGGGGACATTACCTACTACCTTTTGGGGCATTAACTACAACCTACCTGGGGGCATCACCTGGTACCTACTGGGGGCATAACCTACCTGGGGGCATTATTTTCTGGTAGCATTACCTACTTACCTCCCTGGGAGCAATACGAGGGGCATTCCCTATGTACTGGAGGCACTACCAACCTACTGGGGGCTTCTACCTTATTGGGGAGATTCTCTACCTACCTACTGGGAGCATTACCTAGGGCACAGGTAGGGAACAGGTGGGGAATGTGCTTAAAAAGTGTGGAGCCTAATATGTTTGTTGCCTGGCACATTCTGCGGTGACAACTCATGATTGGAAGAAGAATTCATGACGATCTAAGCAAGACAGAGAAGAAAAGATAAGAGAACGACTCCAAGAAGACTCTTTCTGTGAGTCAGTAGATGTAACTGCACTGTAATCACTTATACGGTCTACAGCGCCTGTATAGAGCCAGGGTCACTACTTTATGGGCTTTGTATTGGGTATATTGGTTTAATTTCTGTAGTTTTTATACAGTCAGTATTATTCTTATTTGTATACTGGTATTATTGGTAATAATGGTCTCAGTATACAGGATTTGGTCAGTAACAGTATAATGTTGATATGTATAGTGATAATACTCCTCCTTTTATACTGGTATTATTGGTAATATTGGTCTCAGTATACAGAATTTGGTCAGTAACAATATGATGGTAATATGTATGGTGATAATATTTCTCCTTATATATTGGTGTTATTTTGTAACTGTATGATTTATTTAGAGGTTTTTATCATGGGAAATTGTCGAAGTTTGACGAAATGCACTTGTGAAAGTAAGTGTGCCTGAATGGCAGTTAGGAAATGTGGTCACCCTAGTGTGAGGTCGTGTAGTCACAAATGATGTACGCGGAAACTACTAGTCAGAGATCATGTTATGAGAGATCTTGTAGCCAAAGATTGTAAAGTGAGAAATCATACAGTGAGATTGTGTAATCTGAGATTGTGTAGTCTGAGATTGTGTAGTCTGAGATTGTGTAGTCTGAGATTGTGTAGTCTGAGATTGTGTAGTCTGAGATTGACAAGTTCTCTTCCTTCTGAATGAGGGCTACTTCACATATGTATTACCCAGTGGAGCATTGCATGGCCTAGAAGACTCATCATGCGTTATAGAGCTCTCCTTAAAGAGAAACCTTACTGACTGAATCTCTGGGTGTAAATAAGAATGTTACCATTCACTGACTGCAAGCAGGAATTATGATACTGTGGTGTCCCGGTACCGTATCCTATCCGGTACCTGCGTGTGTGGGTCCCCTTAGCCAGAGTCCCTAGGATGTCGGGGTTCCCATTGTCTAGTTCACCCCTGGTCACCTCTCATCCAGATAGTTATTGCGCTAATAGTTTATTTAAGAAGCATGTAAATATGATATCAATGTCTATAAATAGTTAATTACCTGTCTATAGCGTAGCAGGACCTGAGGGTCACGTGGTCAGGTGAACTCTATGGTATTTCTGTTTGAGGACCTTTGGAGGTCCTTGTGACGTAGTCAATCCCATCACACTGTGTAACAGTGAATGACGGATGTTCGGACCAATCAGATTCACCCCGCCCCCTGCCCATATAAGGGAGCGGCGGCCATTGTTCGCTCTCTTGTTCCCAGGCTGTCAAACGAGCAGGATCTGCGCAGCTGCTTATCGCAGTGAGTTAGGCCTGAGCCTTGCAGCAACGGCTGATATATTTTGGATCGTGAGTGTATCAATCCCTAAGCACTCTGCAGGATCACCGGACCTTATCTATCGCTTAAATCCGGATGGATCTGCAATAATTACCCTAAATTCAGAGACTTTAATTTCATTCAAGTTCCGCAACAATTGTCAGTCATTGAGATATATAGAGACTGTTTGCCTGAGACTGTTATTGTTCATTGGATGTACCGCAATCATCTAAGTAAAGTTCTTCAAATTAAAGTTCAACTACCTTGTGGATCTTCAGTCATTTTATTACATGCACCTATCGTTACTGGGAAGGGCGGCGATAGGCCGGAGAATTACCTCAGCATACTAGCCCTCAGCCTGGTGTCACAAACTATAGGGTTCACATTAACCCCTCATTTACCAAAACAATACCCCCACTACCAACTCTCCCCCAAGGGCTACCACAATACTATATTACATGGATTATCATTCACATCAGAGGTGTAGCTTGCAGCTTTTGGGGCCCGATGTAAAATCTGCAGCAGAGCCCCATATGCCTAATATAATACTAGTCTCTTATGGGGGAGTTGTGCTTTGGGGCCCCCTTAGGCACCAGGACCCCGGAGTGACTGCTACCTCTACTACCTCTAAAACTACGCCCCTGATTCACAAGAGCGGACACTAAAACTATATTAAATTTCCCAGTAAAATCATTGGAGCCAGACGGACAGCGATAATCTGATGGCCACCGTACCGCGTGTATTGGAGGGGTTGTCTGGGGTCGGAAAAGAAGGAGCAGATAATAGGTTAATCTCTTTATCTATCTGATATGTGACTACTAGGAGTGAGGGAAAGTGAGGTCACATCATTTCATGGCTGGAGCGCCCATATTACAGATTATAATAGAGAACTGAATGAGCTGAGACGTCTTGAATAGATTCTTTACATCTCTTCATGCTTCGCGCACAATGGAGAATACCTGGCAGCATTTAATGCATTTTAAACTCCCTTTTGATGCCAAAGTTCTGTAATTTAACAAAAAAAGCCATTTATCTGCCTATTCGCGGCTGTACAAAAGAGACGCAAAATGATAGAGAAAGCAGCATGATCCAAACTGCAGGGAAGATGCGAAAACGATAACAAATTTTTTGTCAACCGGCAGCCGATATATGAGAATTGTTATAACTCCGCGACAAAGTAAAATTGTCTGAATTATTGTGGCGATCATCCGAGCGCAACAGGCGTCTGCTTCTGCGGAGAGCAATTTACCCGAAAATCAAGGTTGTGTCTGGTAATTGGGAAAATTTCATTAGATAGAGATGGGAGATAACTCTCCGCCCGCTGCACCAGAAGACGCCGTACAGGACTGGAAAGAGTCTTATTTATAAACAGAAAATGTAAAGAATCTGTAAGGTGCCATGTCATTGCCAGAAGTGATAATACACAGATTGATGTCACAGTACAGAGATAGTACACACAGTGATGTCACAGTACAGGGATAGTATATACAGTGATGTCACAGTACAGGGATAATATATACAGTGATGTCACAGTACATGGATAATCCACACAGTGATGTCACAGTACAGGGATAAAACAGACAGTGATGTCACAGTACAGGGGTAATACACAGAGATGTCACAGTACAGGGGTAATACACAGAGATGTCACAGTACAGGGATAAAACAGACAGTGATTTCACAGTACAGGGATAATATATACAGTGATGTCACAGTACATGGATAATACACAGTGATGTCACAGAACAGGGATAATACATACAGTGATGTCACAGTACAGGGATAATACACACAGTGATGTCACAGTACAGGGATAATATATACAGTAATGTCACAGTACAGGGATAATACACATAGTGATGTCACAGTACAGGGGTAATACACAGAGATGTCACAGTACAGGGATAATACACACAGTGATGTCACAGTACAGGGGTAATACACAGAGATGTCACAGTACAGGGATAATACACACAGTGATGTCACAGTACAGGGATAATATATACAGTGATGTCACAGTACAGGGATAATATACATAGTGATGTCACAGTACATGGATAATACACAGTGATGTCACAGTACAGGGATAATACACACAGTGATGTCACAGTACAGGGGTAATACACACAGTGATGTCACAGTACAGGGATAATACACACAGTGATGTTACAGTACAGGGATAATACACAGTGATGTCACAGTACAGGGATAATAAACACAGTGAGGTCACAGTACAGGGATAATGCACACAGTGAGGTCACAGTACAGGGGTAATACACACAGTGATGTCACAGTACAGGGATAATACACACAGTGATGTCACAGTACAGGGATAATATACACAGTGATGTCACAGTACATGGATAATACACACAGTGATGTCACAGTACAGGGATAATACACATAGTGATGTCACAGTACAGGGATAATACACAGTGATGTCACAGTACATGGATAATACACAGTGATGTCACAGTACAGGGATAATACACACAGTGATGTCACAGTACAGGGGTAATACACACAGTGATGTCACAGTACAGGGATAATACACACAGTGATGTCACAGTACAGGGATAATACACAGTGATGTCACAGTACAGGGATAATACACATAGTGATGTCACAGTACAGGGATAATACACACAGTGAGGTCACAGTACAGGGATAATGCACACAGTGAGGTCACAGTACAGGGGTAATACACACAGTGATGTCACAGTACAGGGATAATACACACAGTGATGTCACAGTACAGGGATAATATACACAGTGATGTCACAGTACAGGGATAATACACAAGTGGTGTCACAGTATAGGGATAATACACACAGTGATGTCACAGTACAGGGATAATACACACAGTGATGTCACAGTACAGGGATAATACACAGTGATGTCACAGTACAGGGATAATATACACAGTGATGTCACAGTACATGGATAATACACACAGTGATGTCACAGTACAGGGATAATACACATAGTGATGTCACAGTACAGGGATAATACACACAGTGAGGTCACAGTACAGGGATAATGCACACAGTGAGGTCACAGTACAGGGATAATACACAGTGATGTCACAGTACAGGGATAATACACATAGTGATGTCACAGTACAGGGATAATACACACAGTGATGTCACAGTACAGGTATAATACACACAGTGATGTCACAGTACAGGGATAATATACAGTGATTTCACAGTACAGGGATAATACACAGTGATGTCACAGTACAGGGATAATATACACAGTGATATCACAGTACATGGATAATACACACAGTGATGTCACAGTACAGGGATAATACACACAGTGATGTCACAGTACAGGGATAATATACACAGTGATGTCACAGTACAGGGATAATACACAAGTGGTGTCACAGTACAGGGATAATACACACAGTGATGTCACAGTACAGGGATAATACACACAGTGATGTCACAGTACAGGGATAATACACACAGTGATGTCACAGTACAGGGATAATATACACAGTGATGTCACAGTACATGGATAATACACACAGTGATGTCACAGTACAGGGATAATACACATAGTGATGTCACAGTACAGGGATAATACACACAGTGAGGTCACAGTACAGGGATAATGCACACAGTGAGGTCACAGTACAGGGATAATACACAGTGATGTCACAGTACAGGGATAATACACATAGTGATGTCACAGTACAGGGATAATACACACAGTGATGTCACAGTACAGGTATAATACACACAGTGATGTCACAGTACAGGGATAATATACAGTGATTTCACAGTACAGGGATAATACACACAGTGAGGTCACAGTACAGGGATAATACACAGTGATGTCACAGTACAGGGATAATTCACACAGTGATGTCACAGTACATGGATAATACACACAGTGATGTCACAGTACAGGGATAATACACACAGTGATGTCACAGTACAGGGATAATATACACAGTGATGTCACAGTACAGGGATAATACACAAGTGGTGTCACAGTACAGGGATAATACACACAGTGATGTCACAGTACAGGGATAATACACACAGTGATGTCACAGTACAGGGATAATACACACAGTGATGTCACAGTACAGGGATAATATACACAGTGATGTCACAGTACATGGATAATACACACAGTGATGTCACAGTACATGGATAATACACACAGTGATGTCACAGTACAGGGATAATACACACAGTGATGTCACAGTACAGGGATAATGCACACAGTGAGGTCACAGTACAGGGATAATACACAGTGATGTCACAGTACAGGGATAATACACATAGTGATGTCACAGTACAGGGATAATACACACAGTGATGTCACAGTACAGGTATAATACACACAGTGATGTCACAGTACAGGGATAATATACAGTGATTTCACAGTACAGGGATAATACACACAGTGAGGTCACAGTACAGGGATAATACACAGTGATGTCACAGTACAGGGATAATTCACACAGTGATGTCACAGTACATGGATAATACACACAGTGATGTCACAGTACAGGGATAATACACACAGTGATGTCACAGTACAGGGATAATATACACAGTGATGTCACAGTACAGGGATAATACACAAGTGGTGTCACAGTACAGGGATAATACACACAGTGATGTCACAGCACAGGGATAATACACACAGTGATGTCACAGTACAGGCATAATACACACAGTGATGTCACAGTACAGGGATGATATACACAGTGATGTCACAGTACATGGATAATACAAACAGTGATGTCACAGTACAGGGATAATACACATAGTGATGTCACAGTACAGGGATAATACACACAGTGAGGTCACAGTACAGGGATAATGCAAACAGTGAGGTCACAGAACAGGGATAATACACACTGATGTCACAGTACAGGGATAATACACATTGATGTCACAGTACAGGGATAATATACACAGTGATGTCACAGTACAGGGATAATACACAAGTGGTGTCACAGTACAGGGATAATACACACAGTGATGTCACAGTACAGGGATAATACACACAGTGATGTCACAGTACAGGCATAATACACACAGTGATGCCACAGTACAGGGATAATATACACAGTGATTTCACAGTACATGGATAATACACACAGTGATGTCACAGTACAGGGATAATACACATAGTGATGTCACAGTACAGGGATAATACACACAGTGAGGTCACAGTACAGGGATAATGCAAACAGTGAGATCACAGTACAGGGATAATACACAGTGAGGTCACAGTACAGGGATAATGCAAACAGTGAGATCACAGTACAGGGATAATACACAGTGAGGTCACAGTACAGGGATAATACACAGTGAGGTCACAGTACAGGGGTAATACACAGTGATGTCACAGTACAGGGATAATACACCCAGTGATGTCACAGTACAGTGATAATACACACAGTGATGTCACAGTACAGGGATAATACACACAGTGATGTCACAGTACAAGGATAATACACAAGTGGTGTCACAGTACAGGAGTAATACACAGTTATGTCACAGTACAGAGATAATACACATAGTGATGTCACAGTACAGGGATAATATAGACAAGTGGTGTCACAGTACAGGAATAATACACAGTGATGTCACAGTACAGGGATAATACACATAGTGATGTCACAGTACAGGGATAATACACAGTGATTTCACAGTACAGGGATAATACACACAGTGAGGTCACAGTACAGGGATAATACACAGTGATGTCACAGTACAGGGATAATACGCACAGTGATGTCACAGTACATGCATAATACACAGTGATGTCACAGTACAGGGATAATACACAGTGATGTCACAGTACAGGGATAATACACACAGTGATGTCAAAGTACAGGGATAATAGACACAGTGATGTCACAGTACAGGGATAAAACATACAGTGATGTCACAGTACATGGATAATACACACAGTGATGTCACAGTACAGGGATAATACACATAGTGATGTCACAGTACAGGGATAATACACACAGTGAGGTCACAGTACAGGGATAATGCACACAGTGAGGTCACAGTACAGGGATAATACACATAGTGATGTCACAGTACAGGGATAATACACATTGATGTCACAGTACAGGGATAATATACACAGTGATGTAACAGTACAGGGATAATACACAGTGAGGTCACAGTACAGGGATAATACACAGTGAGGTCACAGTACAGGGGTAATGCACAGTGATGTCACAGTACAGGGATAATACACACAGTGATGTCACAGTACAGGGATAATACACACAGTGATGTCACAGTACAGGGATAATACACACAGTGATGTCACAGTACAGGGATAATACACACAGTGATGTCACAGTACAGGAATAATACACAGTGATGTCACAGTACAGGGATAATACACACAGTGATGTCACAGTACAAGGATAATACACAAGTGGTGTCACAGTACAGGAGTAATACACAGTTATGTCACAGTACAGGGATAATACACATAGTGAGGTCACAGTACAGGGATAATACACACAGTGAGGTCACAGTACAAGGATAATACACACAGTGATGTCACAGTACAGGGATAATATACACAAGTGGTGTCACAGTACAGGAATAATACACAGTGATGTCACAGTACAGGGATAATACACATAGTGATGTCACAGTACAGGGATAATACACAGTGATTTCACAGTACAGGGATAATACACACAGTGAGGTCACAGTACAGGGATAATACACACAGTGATGTCACAGTACAGGGATAATACACAGTGATGTCACTGTACAGGGATAATACGCACAGTGATGTCACAGTACATGGATAATACACAGTGATGTCACAGTACAGGGATAATTCACACAGTGATGTCACAGTGCAGGGGTAATACACACAGTGATGTCACAGTACAGGGGTAATACACAAGTGGTGTCACAGTACAGGGATAATACACAAGTGGTGTCACAGTACAGGGATAATACACAGTGATGTCCCAGTACAGGGATAATACACATAGTGATGTCACAGTACAGGGATAATAAATACAGTGATGTCACAGTACAGGGATAATACATACAGTGATGTCACAGTACAGGGATAATACAAAGACTGATTTCACAGTACAGGGATAATACACACAGTGATGTCACAGTACAGGGATAATACACAGTGATGTCACAGTACAGGGATAATACGCACAGTGATGTCACAGTACATGGATAATATACAGTGATGTCACAGTACAAGGATAATACACAGTGATGTCACAGTACAGGGATAATTCACACAGTGATGTCACAGTGCAGGGGTAATACACACAGTGATGTCACAGTACAGGGGTAATACACAGTGATGTCACAGTAACGGGGTATTACACAAGTGGTGTCACAGTACAGGGATAATACACAAGTGGTGTCACAGTACAGGGATAATACACAGTGATGTCACAGTACAGGGATAATACACATAGTGATGTCACAGTACAGGGATAATACATACAGTGATGTCACAGTACAGGGATAATACACAGTGATGTCACAGTACAGGGATAATGCACACAGTGATGTCACAGTACAGGGATAATACAAAGACTGATGTCACAGTACAAGGATAATACACACAGTGATGTCACAATACAGGGATAATACACAGTGATGTCACAATACAGGGATAATACACAGAGTGATGTCACAATACAGGCATAATACAAAGAGTGATGTCACAGTATAGGTATAATACACACAGTGATGTCACAGTATAGGGATAATACACACAGTGATGTCACAGTACAGGAATAATACACAGTGATGTCACAGTACTGGGATAATACACACAGTGATGTCACAGTACAGGGATAATACACACAGTGATGTCACAGTACAGGGATAATACACACAATTATGTCACAGTACAGGGAAAATACACAGTGATGTCACAATACAGAGATAATACACAGTGATGTCACAGTACAGGGATAATACACAGTGATGTCACAGTACAGGGATAATACATACAGTGATGTCACAGTACAGGGATAATACACAGTGATGTCACAGTACAGGGATAATGCACACAGTGATGTCACCGTACAGGGATAATACAAAGACTGATGTCACAGTACAAGGATAATACACAGAGTGATGTCACAATACAGGCATAATACAAAGAGTGATGTCACAGTATAGGTATAATACACACAGTGATGTCACAGTACAGGGATAATACACACAGTGATGTCACAGTACAGGGATAATACACACAGTGATGTCACAATACAGGTATAATACACACAATTATGTCACAGTACAGGGATAATACACAGTGATGTCACAATACAGAGATAATACACAGTGATGTCACAGTACAGGGATAATACACAGTGATGTCACAGTACAGGGATAATACACAGTGATGTCACAGTACAGGGATAATACACACAGTGATGTCACAAAACAGATAATTCACAGTGATGTCACAGTACAGGGATAATATACACAGTGATGTCACAGTACAGGGATAATACACAGTGATGTGACAGTACAGAGATAATACACACAGTTATGTCACAGTACAGGGATAATACACACAGTGAGGTCACAGTACAGGGATAATACACACAGTGATGTCACAGTACAGGGGTAATACACACAGTGATGTCACAGTACAGGGATAATACAAACAGTGAGATCACAGTACATGGATAATACACAGTGATGTCACAGTACAGGGATAATACACAGTGATTTCACAGTACAGGGATAATACACAGTGATGTCACAGTACAGGGATAATACACACAGTGATGTCACAGTACATGGATAATACACAGTGATGTCACAGTACAGGGATAATACACACAGTGATGTCACAGTACAGGGGTAATACACAGTGATGTCACAGTACAGATATAATACACAGTGATGTCACAATACAGAGATAATATACACAAGTGGTGTCACAGTACAGGGATAATACACAGTGATGTCAGTACAGGGATAATATACACAAGTGGTGTCACAGTACAGGAATAATACACAGTGATGTCACAGTACAGGGATAATACACACATTGCTGTCACAGTACAGGGGTAATACACAGTGATGTCACAGTACAGGGGTAATACACACAGTGATGTCACAGTACAGGGATAATACACACAGTGATGGCACAGTACAGGGATAATACACAGTGATGTCACAGTACAGGGGTAATACACACAGTGATGTCACAGTACAGGGATAATATACACAGTGATGTCACAGTACAGGAATAATATACACAGTGATGTCACAATACAGGGATAATATACACAGTGATGTCACAGTACAGGGATAATACAAAGACTGATGTCACAGTACAAGGATAATACACACAGTGATGTCAGAATACAGGGATAATACACAGTGATGTCACAATACAGGGATAATACACAGAGTGATGTCACAATACAGGCATAATACAAAGAGTGATGTCACAGTATAGGTATAATACACACAGTGATGTCACAGTATAGGGATAATACACACAGTGATGTCACAGTACAGGGATAATACACACAGTGATGTCACAGTACAGGGATAATACACACAGTGATGTCACAGTACAGGTATAATACACACAATTATGTCACAGTACAGGGATAATACACAGTGATGTCACAATACAGAGATAATACACAGTGATGTCACAGTACAGGGATAATACACAGTGATGTCACAGTACAGGGATAATACACAGTGATGTCACAGTACAGGGATAATACACACAGTGATGTCACAAAACAGATAATTCACAGTGATGTCACAGTACAGGGATAATATACACAGTGATGTCACAGTACAGGGATAATACACAGTGATGTGACAGTACAGAGATAATACACACAGTTATGTCACAGTACAGGGATAATACACACAGTGAGGTCACAGTACATGGATAATACACAGTGATGTCACAGTACAGTGATAATACACAGTGATGTCACAGTACAGGGATAATACACAGTGATGTCACAGTACAGGGATAATACACACAGTGATGTCACAGTACATGGATAATACACAGTGATGTCACAGTACAGGGATAATACACACAGTGATGTCACAGTACAGGGGTAATACACAGTGATGTCACAGTACAGATATAATACACAGTGATGTCACAATACAGAGATAATATACACAAGTGGTGTCACAGTACAGGAATAATACACAGTGATGTCAGTACAGGGATAATATACACAAGTGGTGTCACAGTACAGGAATAATACACAGTGATGTCACAGTACAGGGATAATACACACATTGCTGTCACAGTACAGGGATAATACACAGTGATGTCACAGTACAGGGATAATACACAGTGATGTCACAGTGAAGGGATACTGAAAAGTACATTTTACTGCCCCTAATGAAGTCACTGATGGACCCTGGTTGGGAAACACTGCCTTAAGGTGTTAAATACCATTGGAGCAATTCTGCCAGGATGTCTTCATGTTCCACCGTGGAGCCCCCATATATAACATTCACCATTACCTATGAAAAGCTGGGGAATGTAACATTAATTTTTACAAATATTCCGACCAGTTTCTATGGTAACCCCCATCATCTTAGAAGTAACCTCCATCGTGACTCCATTAAAGAGGGATCAGTCAATATTATGTCACATGCTATAAACAAGACCGGGTGAAAAGCTTAATTAGAAAATAACCATGTACCTCACGCCGTCACCCCATCGCACCCGGCACGTCAAGGCTCTTCACATTCACTGAACTTCTAAGATATTAATTAAAAATTAATTTCTGCACATTAAAAAAAAGTCTTTAAGGGCTTTGAGAAGTGACCCTGACATTGACAGATTCCTGGTAGCAAAGTCTAAAACAAACCAAGATTGATCGAGCTCCGCTATTGATTGCCCAATGAAAATTGCGCGGTCCCTCATCAGCATTAATGGGAACAGATGTGCTGAGCTCGGGAGCGGAGGGTTTGTGCAAGTAAATGGAAATTTACAAGAAAGTCTTGACTGATCAGCAGTAAACTGAGGGATCTGAGACACTTCACTGCCCCTGATGGACCCAACATCCTGAAAGTCAGTGTTCTTCCACCTCTGGCACTTCACCCAAAACTGAGACCCTCAGGATGTCCTTATCGCAAGGGGGGAGTGAAGCCAAAGTGGTCATGTGGTACCAATGCTCAGCTCCAACAGCAGACTCCGGACTTATATTTTCAAGACTTTTGATGGTCCCACCGATCAGACCCCCAGGAATCATCACCTTTCCTGTGAAGATGGGATAATGGATGCTGGTGAGACAACACCTATAATCAGCGGTTAAAGGGGTACTCCGGCACTAAGACATCTTATCCCCTATCCAAAGGATAGGGGACAAGATGCCTTATTGTGGGGGTCCCGCCGCTGGTGGACCCCCGTGATCTTGCACGCAGCACCCAGTTACAATCAGTCCCCGGAGCACGTTCGCTCCGGGTCTGATTACTGGCGATCACAGGGCCGGAGTGTGATGTCACGCTCCGCCCCCTCAATGCAAGCCTATGGACGGGGCCGTGACATCACAATGCTCCAGCCCTGTGATCGCCAGTAATCAGACCCGGAGCGAACGTGCTCCGGGGACTGATTGTAACTGGGTTCTGCGTGCAAGATCACAGGGGTCCCCAGCGGCGGGACCCCCACGATCAGGCATCTTATCTCCTATCTTTTGTATAGGGGATAAGATGTCTTAGCGCCGGAGTACCCCTTTAAGTCATGGGAAAAAAGTGTGGGAACCCAAGATTTTCACTTAAAGGGGTATTCCGGCCAAATACATCTTAAACCCTATCAGATATTTGATCGCGGGGGGGCCTTGCCAGTCCTTTCATCCTAACTTCTCCCCTCCCACAGCAATTCTGCCGGTTCACTGCTCAGAGCTGTTGCAGAACATTTCATTTCACAGCAGAGTATCGCACAATCAAAGAGGTTGCAGCAGCTGATGTATTCCTTCCTGTCTGCTCCCCTTCCGGTGGTATTGTTCCGCATAAGGTAAAACAAGATTCAGCCCTCCTCCTAAGACAGTAGAACAGGATGATGCATCATCTCTGGAGAGAGGGAAGAGCCAAGGAACTGCTGAGACAACACCACACTGACAATGAAAGAAATAGACAACATCCTGTAGGAGAGAGGGAGGAGCTCGGAAGCTGCTTAGACAACACCACACTTACATTGAGAGGACTACACAACTTCATGTCAGGAGATAGGGAGGCACCATGCAGCTGCTGAGAAAATACCACACTGACAATGAGAGGACTACACAACTTCCTGTCAGGAGACAGGGAGGAGTCAGGGAGCTGCTGAGACAAGTGAATTCACACTTGCGATTTGCACTGATTCCGGGTCATACGGGTCTATGGTGACCCGGTGACCCGGAATAGAAGGGGGATCGCGGGTGTCCTAGACACCTACGCTCCCCCTGTAGCGATAGGAGTGAGGTGGCAGGGTTGCCACCCCTCCTATCCCTGCTATTGGTGGCGGAGGGGTTTACTTTCGGTTTCCCCGTCCTGCCCCGCATATTCCCAAACCGACAGGGACCGGCGTCGAAGATCCACTTACCCATCGGCGACGGCAGCGGGCGACGATCGGCGGAAGAAAAGGACCGCGACGCAGATCCCTGGATCCAACGGAAGCCGGTGAGTTACTTAGCAACATCTGGAGGGCTACAGTCTGAGACCACTATAGTGGTCTCTTAACTGTAACCCTCCAGATGTTGCAAAATTACAACTCCCAGCATGCCCAGAGAGCTGTTTAGGCTTGCTGGGAGTTGCAGTTTTGCAACAGCTGGAGGTCTACAGTTTGAGACCACTGCAAAGTGATCTCTATACTGTGCACCTCCAGATCTTGCAAAACAACAACTCCCAGCATGCCCAGACAGCAGTTTGCTGTCTGGGCATGCTGGGAGTTGTAGTTTTGCAACATCTGGAGGTCCACAGTTTGGAGACCACTGTGCAGTGGTCTCTAAACTATAGCTCTCCAGATGTTGCAAAACTGCAACTCCCAGCATGCCTAAACAGCAAACAGCTGTCTCGGCATGCTGGGAGTTGTAGTTGTTTACCTCCAGCTGTTGCATAACTACATCTCCCAGCATGCCTTTCGGCGATCAGTACATGCTGGGAGTTGAAGTTTTGCAACAGCTGGAGGCACACTGGTTGGAAAATACTGAGTTAGGTAACAGAACCTAACTGAAGGTTTTCCAACCAGTGTGCCTCCAGCTGTTGCAAAAGTACAACTCCCAGCATGCACAGTCTGTCAGTACATGCTGGGAGTTGTAGTTTTGAAACAGCTGGAGGTTTGCCCCCCCATGTGAACGTACAGGGTACATTCACACTGGCGGGTTTACAGTAAGTTTTCTGCTTCAAGTATGAGCTGCGGCAAATTTTTCACCGCAGCGCAAACTCCTAGCGGTAAATTCACTGTAAACCCGCCAGTGTGAACGTACCCTAAAAACACTACACTACACTACACTAACACATAATAAAGAGTAAAACACTACATTTACACCCCTTACACTGTCCCCCTAATAAAAATAAAAAACATATTGTACGGCAGTGTTTCCAAAACAGAGCCTCCAGCTGTTGCAAAACAACTACTCCCAGTATTGCCAGATAGCCACTAACTGTCCAGGCATGCTGGGAGTTTAGCAACAGCTGGAGGCACCCTGTTTGGGAATCACTGGTGTAAAATACCCCTATGTCCACCCCTGTGCAATCCCTAATTTAGTCCTCAAATGCGCATGGCGCTCTCTCACTTCAGAGCCCTGTCGTATTTCAAGGAAACAGTTTAGTGCCACATATGGGGTATCTCTGTACTCAGGAGAAATTGCATTACAAATTTTGGGGGCTTTTTTTCCTTTTACCCCTTATGAAAAAGAAAAGTTGGGGTCTACTCCAGCCTGTTAGTGTTACACTAACGTGCTGGTGTTGTCCTTTACTTTTTATTTTCACGGGAGGTAAAAGGAAAAAAAGACCCCCAAAATTTGTAACACATTTTCTCCTGAGTACCCTGAATACCCCATATGTGGGCGTAAAATGCTCTGCGGACGCACAACAAGGCTCAGGAGTGAGAGCGCACCATGTACATTTGAGGCCTAAATTGGTGATTTGCACAGGGGTGGCTGATTTTACAGCGGTTCTGACATAAACCCCAAAAAATAAATACCCACATGTGACCCCATTTTGGAAAACAACACCCCTCACGGAACGTAACAAGGGGTATAGTGAGCCTGAACACCCCACAGGTGTTTGACAAATTTTCATTAAAGTTGGATGGGAAAATGAAAAAAGTGTAAGAGTAAGAGCATACCCCATATGTGGATGTAAAGTGCTCTATGGGTGCACTACAATGCTCAGAAGAGAAGGAGCACCATTGGGATTTTGAAGAGAAAATTTGTCCGGAATTGAAGGCCACTTGTGTTTACAAAGCCCCATGGTACCAGAACAATGGACCCCCCCCCCCCATATGTGACCCCATTTTGGAAACTACACCCCTCATGTAATGTAATAAGGGGTACATCGAGCATTTACACCCCACAGGTGTCTGACAGATTTTTGGAACAGTGATCCGTTTGACTGTTCCAAAGATCTGTCAAACGCCAGTGGGG
Source organism: Hyla sarda (assembly GCF_029499605.1). NCBI lineage: Eukaryota > Metazoa > Chordata > Amphibia > Anura > Hylidae > Hyla > Hyla sarda. The sequence goes on from NC_079195.1 coordinate 17,275,921, forward strand.
TGTAAATGCTCACTGCACCACTTATTAAATTCTGTGAGGGGTGTAGTTTCCAAAATAGGGTCACATGTGGGGGGGTCCACTGTTCTGGCACCACGGGGGGCTTTGTAAATGCACATGGCCCCTGACTACCATTCCAAACGAATTCTCTTTCCAAAAGCTCAATGGTGCTCCTCCTCTTCTGAGCATTTTAGTTCGCCCGTAGTGCACTTCAGGTCCACTTATGGGGTACCTCCATACTCAGAAGAGATGGGGTTACAAATTTTGGGGGGTATTTTCTGCTATTAACAGTTGCAAAAATTTGAAATTTGGGGGGAAACACACATTTTAGTGAAAAAAATATTTTTTTTTACATACGCAAAAGTCGTGAAACCCATGTGGGGTATTAAGGCTCACTTTATTCCTTTTTACGTTCCTCAAGGGGTCTAGTTTCCAAAATGGTATGCCATGTGTTTTTTTTTTTTTGCTGTTCTGGCACCATAGGGGCTTCCTAAATGCGACATGCCCCCCGAGCAAAATTTGCTCTCAAAAAGTCAAATATCACTCCTTCTCTTCTGAGCATTGTAGTTCGCCCGTAATGCACTTCAGGCCAACTTATGGGGTGCCTCCATACTCAGAAGAGATGGGGTTACAAATTTGGGGGGTATTTTCTGCTATTAACCCTTGCAAAAATGTGAAATTTGGGGGGAAACACATTTTAGTGAAAAAAAGTATTTTTTTTTACATATGCAAAAGTTGTGAAACACCTGTGGGGTATTAAGGCTCACTTTATTCCTTTTTACATTCCTCAAGGGGTCTAGTTTCCAAAATGGTATGCCATGTGGGTTATTTTTGCTGTTCTGGCACCATAGGGGCTTTCTAAATGCAACATGCCCCCCAAAAACCATTTCTGAAAAACGTACTCTCCAAAATCCCCTTGTCGCTCCTTCGCTTCTGAGCCCTCTACTGCACCCGCCGAACACTTTACATAGACATATGAAGTATGTCCTTACTCGAGAGAAATTGGGCTACAAATATAAGTATACATTTTCTCCCTTTACCCCTTGTAAAAATTCAAAAATTGGGTCTACAAGAACATGCGAGTGTAAAACATAAAGATTGTGAATTTTCTCCTTCACTTTGCTGCTATTCCTGTGAAACACCTAAAGGGTTAAAACACTTACTGAATGTCATTTTGAATACTTTGGGGGGTTTAGTTTTTATAATGGGGTCATTTGTGGGGTATTTCTAATGTGAAGACCCTTCAAATCCACTTCAAACCTGAACTGGTCCCTGAAAAAAAGCGAGGTTCAAAATTTTGTGAAAAATTGGAAAAGTGCTGCTGAACTTTGAAGCCCTCTGGTGTCTTCCAAAAGTAAAAACACGTCAATTTTATGATGCAAACATAAAGTAGACATATTGCAAATGTGAATAAAAAAAAATATTTTGAATATCCATTTTCCTTACAAGCAGAAAGCTTCAAAGTTAGAAAAATGCAAAATTTTTAAATTTTTCATCAAATTTTGGGATTTTTCACCAAGAAAGGATGCAAGTTTCCACAAAATTTTACCACTATGTTAAAGTAGAATATGTCACGAAAAAACTATCTTGGAATCAGAATGATAACTAAAAGCATTCCAGAGTAATTAATGTTTAAAGTGACAGTGGTCAGATGTGCAAAAAACGCTCTGGTCCTAAGGTGTAAAATGGCCTGGTCCTTAAGGGGTTAAAGGGGTACTCTGCTGGAAAAAATTTTTTTAATTAACTGGCGCCAGAAAGTTAAACTGATTTGTAAATTACTTCTAGTTAAAAATCTTAATCCTTCCAGTACTTATCAGCTGCTGGATGCTACAGAGGAAATTGTGTAGTTCTTTCCAGTCTGACCACAGTGCTCTCTGCTGACACATCTGTCCATGTCCGGAACTGTCCAGAGCAGAAACAAATCCCCATAGCAAACCTCTCCTGCTCTGGACAGTTCCTGACATTGACAGAGGTGTCAGCAGAGAGCACTGTGGTCAGACAAAAAAGAACTACACAACTTCCTGTAGAGCATACAGCAGCTGATAAGTACTGGAAGGATTAAGATTTTTAAATAGAAGAAATTTACCAATCAGTTTAACTTTCTGGCACCAGTTAATAAAAAAATATATATATTTCCAGCGTAGTACCCCTTTAAGGCCACCAAACAGGTGCACACATAACTCAATCCCTTGACATGAATGGACTCTGTGTAATCCTTCATTTCCCCTATGGTGGCGCTACAAGGAAATTGAACTTCAAGGTTACCCCCATATTACAGATGATCATTGGGGATCCCAACATTACACAACTTTTTAATCAACTTATGTTCGAGGGAACCTTCTAACAAGTAGATGCTGTCCAAAGCAGAGAAGTTTCCCAGAAGGCACCACGGCTTATGACCGGGACTGTTATAGTTCACCTCTAATGTATGGAAGAGAGAGAGTTGCCTGATGCTGATTGGCATCAATTTTGCACATAGCCGGAGTTGCCCTTTAAATAACTTTTGTGCACTGCAGCAACAAAAAGTTTACCATAGAGTCTCCCAACTCCGTCGCATTCCGACCTGTGACCCAACGCTGGTGTGAAAATGTGATCTTAGAAGAAGTCACGTCTATCTGTTCTGCTCAGACATCAGTTCTGACCCATACGCAACAATTCCGGAGCCAAGTGCCGCCTGGAAGAGTCCAATTGCTGTTTTGATCACGTCTGAATTTCAGATGTTTCCATCAACGAATAGGAAACAAGGAGCCGAGGCTTCTTCAAAGGAAGCAGAGGGCGTCCTCCCAAGAGCTGGAGAGTGCACTGACCACGGGGTGAAGGCTGCAAGAACATCTCATAGAATCAGAGATGGTCCGAGCATTCATATAGGACGGGCTCATACTGAGACCTCGCCGAAAAACTATATCGCTACTGTATACAAGAAGCTGGACGTGTCATCCACATGTAATGTCAAGATCGAAAAGCAAATGGCAAACAAGAGCGCCCCCATGTGTAGATCTTTTAAGAAACAAATATAGGTGGGGTGGAAAGTGCATGACTCACCTATTGGAGTTGGGCAAATTCCGGCACAGCTCGTGAAAAACGCATAGGTGTTATCCAAAAGGGCAATCGGCTGGGCGGCTGCTCCTCCCCAAACATGCTCCACGGCGCAAAGACAATCGGAGTATCCACTCTTTCCTCCTCGGGATATCAGGGAGAAGGAAAGAGTGGATACTATGAAATTCATGTTAATGGAATTATAAGGTATCACCGACAAAACCCAAAAATAGATTAAGGCATGACTGCAGTTAAAGGGCTACTCTAGGGAACTAAACCCATAACCTATTCCATATAAGTTCCATATAACCATACCCTTTGCATTTCACTAACCTATTTAATTGTCTACATATCATTCATTAGTTTCCCAGTTTCCCCTCTTTGGTTGCATCATCCACTCTGTCTCTGTCCAAGTCCCTCTCTGAAAGCAGCCTCCACCCCCCTGAGAGACACAGACCATGTGGTTTCTGCCCTGTACTGATGAGTCATGCTTTGTTTAGTGCTAAAAACTGGGAGGTGTGTGCAGTCTTAGCCAATCAGACACTGAACCTCTCTCTGCTGCTCAGAACAGGAGGATGGGGGCTGCTCTCAGAGAGTGAGCTGGCTGGCTGGCAGAGTAAAGCTGGTAGATGATGATTGCTGGGAGATATAGGCAAGGGGAAGGAAGGATGGCAAAGAATATCAAGTGGGCAGAGAAGACAACAGGAGCCATGCATATCAGGAAGGAGGTTTACAGGGAACATATACAGGTAGTGTGGTGGCTTTGGAACTTTATATATATATATATGTATGTATATATATATATATATATATATATATATATATATATATATATATATAAGAAGTCGAAGAAGATGGGATATAGAGATTTCTTTGTTTAGGTCATACTCTATAACTGTATTAGCCACAACTGTTCTCAATGTAGCATAGAGGACACAAAGTAGTCACCAACTATAGCCCTCGAAGGTCCAAGGAGTCAAAAATGTCAGTGTGGCCCTGTGAAATGAATGTGAATTTTTATAGGATACAGTTGGGTCAGAGCAAAATGGCAGCCAACAGGAACTTTAGAGCAATCAGTTGTCACATTTAAAGAAAACTCTAAAATAACACTGTTTCCCATTCCAGAAGCAGAAGTGACTCTCATTTAACAGACCCAGCTGGTGTATGGAAACTTTGTTTTTTAGGCAATTATTCATAAGGAAAAAAAAGTATGTAAACTGGCTCTCCTCCAGAAGGACCAAGACTATCTCATGCTATCCAAACCAAAAATCACTAATTTGTAGACAGCTGTTTTGATTAAAAATAACTTTATTAGCAGTCAGTCATCATAAACATAAATAGAATGTTCTGCGAAGCAGCGTAGTCTAGGTATCAGCACACAGTAAACTAATATAGTTACCGTACATAAAGCGACAGTAAAACAAATAGCACAGGTGTCCCTGTGATATATATCATACCACATGCTACACTAACATTCCTGCATACATTATAAAACTAGGTCAAAGAGTAAAGCATTGCAGAAAGTGATAGGGGATCTGGTAGGTAAAGAAGAGGGTAGGGAGGGGAGATCACAGGCCTGAAGCTTTATTGAGAGACAAAACACATGGAGGGGGAGAGGAGGAGAGGGATGTTAAAGGGGTTATCCAGGAATCGAAAAACGGGGCTTTTTTCTTTCACAAACTGCTCCGTGTCTGCATCTAGGTTGGGTGTGATTTTTCACCTAAGTTCCATTGAAGTGAATGGAGCCAAGTTGTAATACCACATACAGCCTGGAGACAAACAGGGAGAGGTTTTTGAAATAAATTAGCTCTGTTTTTCGATTCCTGGATAACACCTTTAATGCTCTTCTTCCTCGAGATCCCGACTGTCCATGATGATAGTGTCTGAGCAGGCTGCGGATCTCTTTAAATTTACAATTAAGTGTTTTCTGGCAAACTACAAAGTGTCCTTATAACAGTTTATAAGGCATCAGGCTTCCTGGATAACCCCGACCATGAGATCCCAAGGAAATAGTCCATAACGCAATAGCTCTAAATTAACTCTAAAGTGTCCTCTATATTACGTGTGTGTGTGTATATCTATCTATCGGGCACTTCAGTATTTTCTTTTCTCCTGAAAGCTCCCTTAGACTTGTGATGGACAGTTCACACCCTGTCAGTAAAGAGGATTAGAAAATATAGAAAAAAAAAGGAGAGGACAGCGCCTCGTGTCATTCCGTGAGATCAGTGGGTCCCTAAATATCTTAGGGTGGTAATGTGCTCACCTTGGGTGACTCCTGTCAGTAAAGAGGAATGGCTCAGTCTACTTGACTAGTTTCTCTAAAGCCAACTCAGCTAAGGACAGGTTTGCAGGGACTTATATGGACCTCCCTGACCTACATCTGCCATGTGATGTATAGCTGCAAAGGAGCCCTAACTCTAAAGTGTCCTCTACATCATGTGTGTGTGTGTCTATCAGGCCCTTCAGTAGTCTACCTTCTCCTGAAAGCTCCCTTAGACTTGTAGGGGACACCCTGTCAAAAAAGAGGAATAGCTAGGTATTTTTGGCTCATTTCTCTGACTTTCTAAGGACAGGTTTGCAAGGACTTATATGGACTTCCTTGACCTATACCTGACAAGTAATGTATGGTCTTAAAGGGGTACTACGGCGCTTCTGCATTCTGAACATTTTGTTCAGAACACTCGGAGCCAGAGTCCATGATCGTGACGCCACGCCACCCCCCTCCATTCATGTCTATGGGAGGGGGCGTGTCGGCAGACACGCCCCCTCCCATAGACATGAATGGATGGAATGTGGTGTGATGTCACGAGGGGGCTTGGCCATAGCGTCATGACCACTGCCGCAGGAACCCAGCGTTTTCTTTAGAATGCCGGGTGCTGCGGGAGATCGCGGGGAGCCCCAACAGTTGGACCCCCGCTATCAGGCATCTCCAAAGGATAGGTGATCAGATGTCTAGCAGGAAATTACCCCTTTAAAGGAGACCTGACTCTAAAGTGACCTCTACATCACGTGTGTGTGTGTGTTTAGTCAGGTTAACCCTTGTGTTACCGTGAAGCCACAAAATACAAAAAGGCATATAAATAGATAGTGGCGTTCCTTCCCCACCCAGGCTGAACCCCCATTACAGATTTAGCATTGGCCTCTAGGAGCGGATGGTGGCTTATCACCTCCCATGGTGCACTTCTCTGGTAGACCCGAGCTCCTCACCATAATGACAGCCCTGGAGCATTCTCATTTAGATGCAGGTCGTCGAGGCGACGATCCCAATGTCACAACGCGGTGTAAGTGATGTTCTCAATGATCTCTGACAGCGAGCGACTGCAGATTCTGAGGAGCGGCTGATTAGAAGAGATGATATACATGATGGATACGAAGCGTCGCGTGCCAGGCTTATATGCAGTCATTGCTTCGCTGAGGGTCCAAAAAAACGTGACAGCGGTGGGCTCCAGTGTCCCCATCCCCCCCCCCTGTGTAATACTCATCACAAGGGTCTGGGAAGCTGAGATATATGGGAAACTGTTCGTTCAGACCCTATTGTATAGGAAGATTAGAGTGTGAGCTCCTGGGGTCAGGGGGTAATAGAAGTGATAATTGGAAACATATGATAGCGGTGACACATAATGACTATATCAGAGATGGGGATTAGATTGTCAGCTCCTGGGGTCAGGGGTAATAGAACTTAAAAAAAAAAGGGATGAAGGGATAATGAGAGTGATAATAATAAATAGGGTGCCCTCAGCTGTTGCAAAACTACAACTCTCAGCATACCCGGACAGCCGATGGCTGTCCGGGCATGCTGGGAGTTGTAGCTTTGCAACAGCTGGAGGCTCCCTAGTTGGGAAACACTGGTATATGAGATTGTACCGGCTGTGAGCTCCTGGAAACAGATGATGGGAGTCATACATAGTGAGTATATCAGAGAAGAAGAATAGATTGTGAGCTCCTGGGGTCAGGGATGATGGGGGTGATATGTGTATATGAGAGAGGATAGATTGTCAGCTCCTGGGGTCAGGGATAATGGGAGTGATATGTGTATATGAGAATAGATTGTCAGCTCCTGGGGTCAGAGATGATGGGGGTGATATGTGTATATGAGAGAATAGATTGTCAGCTCCTGGGGTCAGAGATGATGGGAGTGATATGTGTATATGAGAATAGATTGTCAGCTCCTGGGGTCAGAGATGATGGGGGGGATATGTGTATATGAGAATAGATTGTCAGCTCCTGTGGTCAGGGATGATGGGAGTGATATGTGTATATGAGAATAGATTGTCAGCTCCTGGGGTCAGGGATGATGGGGGTGATATGTGTATATGAGAGAATAGATTGTCAGCTCCTGGGGTCAGGGATGATGGGGGTGATATGTGTATATGAGAGAATAGATTGTCAGCTCCTGGGGTCAGAGATGATGGGGGTGATATGTGTATATAAGAATAGATTGTCAGCTCCTGGGGTCAGGGATGATGGGAGTGATATGTGTATATGAGAATAGATTGTCAGCTCCTGGGGTCAGGGATGATGGGAGTGATATGTGTATATGAGAATAGATTGTCAGTTCCTGGGGTCAGGGATGATGGGGGTGATATGTGTATATGAGAGAGAATAGATTGTCAGCTCCGGGGGTCAGGGATGATGGGGGTGATATGTGTATATGAGAGAGAATAGATTGTCAGCTCCGGGGGTCAGAGATGATGGGGGTGATATGTGTATATGAGAATAGATTGTCAGCTCCTGGGGTCAGGGATGATGGGAGTGATATGTGTATATGAGAATAGATTGTCAGCTCCTGGGGTCAGGGATGATGGGAGTGATATGTGTATATGAGAATAGATTGTCAGCTCCTGGGGTCAGGGATGATGGGAGTGATATGTGTATATGAGAATAGATTGTCAGCTCCTGGGGTCAGGGATGATGGGAGTGATATGTGTATTTGAGAATAGATTGTCAGCTCCTGGGGTCTGGGATGATGGGGGTGATATGTGTATATAAGAATAGATTGTCAGTTCCTGGGGTCAGGGATGATGGGAGTGATATGTGTATATAAGTATAGATTGTCAGTTCCTGGGGTCAGGGATGATGGGAGTGATATGTGTATATGAGAATAGATTGTCAGCTCCTGGGGTCAGGGATGATGGGGGTGATATGTGTATATGAGAATAGATTGTCAGCTCCTGGGGTCAGGGATGATGGGAGTGATATGTGTATATGAGAATAGATTGTCAGCTCCTGGGGTCAGGGATGATGGGAGTGATATGTGTATATGAGAGATAATAGATTGTCAGCTCCTGGGGTCAGGGATGATGGGAGTGATATGTGTATATGAGAATAGATTGTCAGCTCCTGGGGTCAGAGATGATGGGGGTGATATGTGTATATGAGAGAATAGATTGTCAGCTCCTGGGGTCAGGGATGATGGGGGTGATATGTGTATATGAGAATAGATTGTCAGCTCCTGGGGTCAGGGATGATGGGGGTGATATGTGTATATGAGACTAGATTGTCAGCTCCTGGGGTCAGGGATGATGGGGGTGATATATGTATATGAGAATAGATTGTCAGCTCCTGTGGTCAGAGATGATGGGGGTGATATGTGTATATGAGAATAGATTGTCAGCTCCTGGGGTCAGGGATGATGGGGGTGATATGTGTATATGAGAATAGATTGTCAGCTCCTGGGGTAAGGGATGATGGGGGTGATATGTGTATATGAAAATAGATTGTCAGCTCCTGGGGTCAGAGATGATGGGAGTGATATGTGTATATGAGAATAGATTGTCAGCTCCTGGGGTCAGGGATGATGGGAGTGATATGTGTATATGAGAATAGATTGTCAGCTCCTGGGGTCAGGGATGATGGGGGTGATATGTGTATATGAGAATAGATTGTCAGTTCCTGGGGTCAGGGATGATGGGGGTGATATGTGTATATGAGAGAGAATAGATTGTCAGCTCCGGGGGTCAGGGATGATGGGGGTGATATGTGTATATGAGAGAGAATAGATTGTCAGCTCCGGGGGTCAGAGATGATGGGGGTGATATGTGTATATGAGAATAGATTGTCAGCTCCTGGGGTCAGGGATGATGGGAGTGATATGTGTATATGAGAATAGATTGTCAGCTCCTGAAGTCAGGGATGATGGGAGTGATATGTGTATATGAGAATAGATTGTCAGCTCCTGGGGTCAGGGATGATGGGAGTGATATGTGTATATGAGAATAAATTGTCAGCTCCTGGGGTCAGGGATGATGGGAGTGATATGTGTATATGAGAATAGATTGTCAGCTCCTGGGGTCAGGGATGATGGGAGTGATATGTGTATATGAGAATAGATTGTCAGCTCCTGGGGTCAGGGATGATGGGAGTGATATGTGTATTTGAGAATAGATTGTCAGCTCCTGGGGTCAGGGATGATGGGAGTGATATGTGTATATAAGAATAGATTGTCAGTTCCTGGGGTCAGGGATGATGGGAGTGATATGTGTATATGAGAATAAATTGTCAGCTCCTGGGGTCAGGGATGATGGGAGTGATATGTGTATATGAGAATAGATTGTCAGCTCCTGGGGTCAGGGATGATGGGAGTGATATGTGTATTTGAGAATAGATTGTCAGCTCCTGGGGTCAGGGATGATGGGAGTGATATGTGTATATAAGTATAGATTGTCAGTTCCTGGGGTCAGGGATGATGGGAGTGATATGTGTATATGAGAATAAATTGTCAGCTCCTGGGGTCAGGGATGATGGGAGTGATATGTGTATATGAGAATAGATTGTCAGCTCCTGGGGTCAGGGATGATGGGAGTGATATGTGTATAGGAGAGATAATAGATTGTCAGCTCCTGGGGTCAGGGATGATGGGAGTGATATGTGTATATGAGAATAGATTGTCAGCTCCTGGGGTCAGAGATGATGGGGGTGATATGTGTATATGAGAGAATAGATTGTCAGCTCCTGGGGTCAGGGATGATGGGGGTGATATGTGTATATGAGAATAGATTGTCAGCTCCTGGGGTCAGGGATGATGGGAGTGATATGTGTATATGAGAATAGATTGTCAGCTCCTGTGGTCAGAGATGATGGGGGTGATATGTGTATATGAGAATAGATTGTCAGCTCCTGGGGTCAGGGATGATGGGGGTGATATGTGTATATGAGAATAGATTGTCAGCTCCTGGGGTCAGGGATGATGGGAGTGATATGTGTATATGAGAATAGATTGTCAGCTCCTGGGGTCAGGGATGATGGGGGTGATATGTGTATATGAGAATAGATTGTCAGCTCCTGGGGTCAGAGATGATGGGAGTGATATGTGTATATGAGAATAGATTGTCAGCTCCTGGGATCAGGGATGATGGGAGTGATATGTGTATATGAGAATAGATTGTCAGCTCCTGGGGTCAGGGATGATGGGAGTGATATGTGTATATGAGAATAGATTGTCAGCTCCTGGGGTCAGAGATGATGGGGGTGATATATGTATGTGAGAATAGATTGTCAGCTCCTGGGGTCAGGGATGATGGGAGTGATATGTGTATATGAGAATAGATTGTCAGCTCCTGGGGTCAGGGATGATGGGGGTGATATGTGTATATGAGAATAGATTGTCAGCTCCTGGGGTCAGGAATGATGGGGGTGATATGTGTATATGAGAATAGATTGTCAGCTCCTGAAGTCAGGGATGATGGGAGTGATATGTGTATATGAGAATAGGTTGTCAGCTCCTGGGGTCAGGGATGATGGGAGTGATATTTGTATATGAGAATAGATTGTCAGCTCCTGGGGTCAGGGATGATGGGGGTGATATGTGTATATGAGAATAGATTGTCAGCTCCTGGGGTCAGGGATGATGGGAGTGATATTTGTATATGAGAGATAATAGATTGTCCGCTCCTGGGGTCAGGGATGATGGGAGTGATATGTGTATATGAGAATAGATTGTCAGCTCCTGGGGTCAGGGATGATGGGGGTGATATGTGTATATGAGAATAGATTGTCAGCTCCTGGGGGTCAGGGATGATGGGGGTGATATATGTATATGAGAATAGATTGTCAGCTCCTGGGGTCAGAGATGATGGGGGTGATATATGTATATGAGAATAGATTGTCAGCTCCTGGGGTCAGAGATGATGGGGGTGATATATGTATATGAGAATAGATTGTCAGCTCCTGGGGTCAGGGATGATGGGAGTGATATGTGTATATGAGAATAGATTGTCAGCTCCTGTGGTCAGGGATGATGGGAGTGATATGTGTATATGAGAATAGATTGTCAGCTCCTGGGGTCAGGGATGATGGGAGTGATATGTGTATATAAGAATAGATTGTCAGCTCCTGGGGTCAGGGATGATGGGGGTGATAGATGTATATGAGAATAGATTGTCAGCTCCTGGGGTCAGGGATGATGGGGGTGATATGTGTATATGAGAATAGATTATCAGCTCCGGGGGTCAGAGATGATGGGGGTGATATGTGTATATGAGAATAGATTGTCAGCTCCTGGGGTCGGGGATGATGTGGGTGATATGTGTATATGAGAATAGATTGTCAGCTCATGGGGTCAGGGATGATGGGGGTGATATGTGTATATAATAATAGATTGTCAGTTCCTGGGGTCAGGGATGATGGGAGTGATATGTGTATATGAGAATAGATTGTCAGCTCCTGGGGTCAGGGATGATGGGGGTGATATGTGTATATGAGAATAGATTGTCAGCTCCTGGGGTCAGGGATGATGGGAGTGATATGTGTATATGAGAGAGAATAGATTGTCAGCTCCTGGGGTCAGGGATGATGGGGGTGATATGTGTATATGTGAATAGATTGTCAGCTCCTGGGGTCAGGGATGATGGGGGTGATATGTGTATATGAGAATAGATTGTCAGCTCCTGGGGTCAGGGATGATGGGAGTGATATGTGTATATGAGAGAGAATAGATTGTCAGCTCCTGGGGTCAGGGATGATGGGAGTGATATGTGTATATGAGAATAGATTGTCAGCTCCTGGGGTCAGGGATGATGGGGGTGATATGTGTATATGAGAATAGATTGTCAGCTCCTGGGGTCAGGGATGATGGGAGTGATATGGGTATATGAGAATAGATTGTCATCTCCTGGGGTCAGGTATGATGGGGGTGATATGTGTATATGAGAATAGATTGTCAGCTCCTGGGGTCAGAGATGATGGGGGTGATATATGTATATGAGAATAGATTGTCAGCTCCTGGGGTCAGGGATGATGGGAGTGATATGTGTACATGAGGGAATAGATTGTCAGCTCCTGGGGTCAGGGATGATGGGAGTGATATGTGTATATGAGAATAGATTGTCAGCTCCTGGGGTCAGGGATGATGGGAGTGATATGTGTATATGAGAATAGATTGTCAGCTCCTGGGGTCAGGGATGATGGGAGTGATATGTGTATATAAGGATAGATTGTCAGCTCCTGGGGTCAGGGATGATGGGAGTGATATGTGTATATAAGAATAGATTGTCAGTTCCTGGGGTCAGGGATGATGGGAGTGATATGTGTATATGAGAATAGATTGTCAGCTCCTGGGGTCAGGGATGATGGGAGTGATATGTGTATATGAGAATAGATTGTCAGCTCCTGTGGTCAGGGATGATGGGAGTGATATGTGTATATGAGAATAGATTGTCAGCTCCTGGGGTCAGGGATGATGGGAGTGATATGTGTATATGAGAGAATAGATTGTCAGCTCCTGGGGTCAGGGATGATGGGAGTGATATGTGTATATGAGAGATAATAGATTGTCAGCTCCTGGGGTCAGGGATGATGGGAGTGATATGTGTATATGAGAATAGATTGTCAGCTCCTGGGGTCAGAGATGATGGGGGTGATATGTGTATATGAGAATAGATTGTCAGCTTCTGGGGTCAGGGATGATGAGGGTGATATATGTATATGAGAATAGATTGTCAGCTCCTGGGGTCAAGGATGATGGGAGTGATATGTGTATATGAGAAAAGATTGTCAGCTCCTGGGGTCAGAGATGATGGGAGTGATATGTGCATATGAGTATAGATTGTCAGCTCCTGGGGTCAGGGATGATGGGAGTGATATATGTATATGAGAATAGATTGTCAGCTCCTGGGGTCAGGGATGATGGGGGGGATATGTGTATATGAGAATAGATTGTCAGCTCCTGGGGTCAGGGATAATGGGAGTGATATGTGTATATGAGAATAGATTGTCAGCTCCTGGGGTCAGGGATGATGGGGGTTATATGTGTATATGAGAATAGATTGTCAGCTACTGTGGTCAGAGATGATGGGGGTGATATGTGTATATGAGAATAGATTGTCAGCTCCTGGGGTCAGGGATGGTGGGGGTGATAGATGTATATGAGAATAGATTGTCAGCTCCTGGGATCAGGGATGATGGGGGGGATATGTGTATATGAGAATAAATTGTCAGCTCCTGGGGTCAGGGATGATGGGAGTGATATGTGTATATGAGAATAGATTGTCAGCTCCTGGGGTCAGGGATGATGGGGGTGATATGTGTATATGAGGGAGAATAGATTGTCAGCTCCTGGGGTCAGGGATGATGGGAGTGATATGTGTATATGAGAATAGATTGTCAGCTCCTGGGGTCAGGGATGATGGGGGTGATATATGTATATAAGAATAGATTGTCAGTTCCTGGGGTCAGGGATGATGGGAGTGATATGTGTATATGAGAATAGATTGTCAGCTCCTGGGGTCAGGGATGATGGGGGTGATATGTGTATATGAGAATAGATTGTCAGCTCCTGGGGTCAGGGATGATGGGAGTGATATGTGTATATGAGAATAGATTGTCAGCTCCTGGGGTCAGGGATGATGGGGGTGATAGATGTATATGAGAATAGATTGTCAGCTCCTGGGGTCAGGGATGATGGGGGTGATATGTGTATATGAGAATAGATTATCAGCTCCGGGGGTCAGAGATGATGGGGGTGATATGTGTATATGAGAATAGATTGTCAGCTCCTGGGGTCGGGGATGATGTGGGTGATATGTGTATATAATAATAGATTGTCAGCTCCTGGGGTCAGGGATGATGGGGGTGATATGTGTATATGAGAATAGATTGTCAGCTCCTGGGGTCAGGGATGATGGGAGTGATATGTGTATATGAGGGAGAATAGATTGTCAGCTCCTGGGGTCAGGGATGATGGGGGTGATAGATGTATATGAGAATAGATTGTCAGCTCCTGAGGTCAGGGATGATGGGGGTGATATGTGTATATGAGAATAGATTATCAGCTCCGGGGGTCAGAGATGATGGGGGTGATATGTGTATATGAGAATAGATTGTCAGTTCCTGGGGTCAGGGATGATGGGAGTGATATGTGTATATGAGAATAGATTGTCAGCTCCTGGGGTCAGGGATGATGGGGGTTATATGTGTATATGAGAATAGATTGTCAGCTCCTGGGGTCAGGGATGATGGGAGTGATATGTGTATATGAGAGAGAATAGATTGTCAGCTCCAGGGGTCAGGGATGATGGGGGTGATATGTGTATATGTGAATAGATTGTCAGTTCCTGGGGTCAGGGATGATGGGAGTGATATGTGTATATGAGAATAGATTGTCAGCTCCTGGGGTCAGGGATGATGGGAGTGATATGTGTATATGAGAATAGATTGTCAGCTCCTGGGGTCAGGGATGATGGGAGTGATATGTGTATATGAGGGAGAATAGATTGTCAGCTCCTGGGGTCAGGGATGATGGGAGTGATATGTGTATATGAGAATAGATTGTCAGCTCCTGGGGTCAGGGATGATGGGGGTGATATATGTATATAAGAATAGATTGTCAGTTCCTGGGGTCAGGGATGATGGGAGTGATATGTGTATATGAGAATAGATTGTCAGCTCCTGGGGTCAGGGATGATGGGGGTGATATGTGTATATGAGAATAGATTGTCAGCTCCTGGGGTCAGGGATGATGGGGGTGATATATGTATATGAGAATAGATTGTCAGCTCCTGGGGTCAGAGATGATGGGGGTGATATATGTATATGAGAATAGATTGTCAGCTCCTGGGGTCAGAGATGATGGGGGTGATATATGTATATGAGAATAGATTGTCAGCTCCTGGGGTCAGGGATGATGGGAGTGATATGTGTATATGAGAATAGATTGTCAGCTCCTGTGGTCAGGGATGATGGGAGTGATATATGTATATGAGAATAGATTGTCAGCTCCTGGGGTCAGGGATGATGGGGGTGATAGATGTATATGAGAATAGATTGTCAGCTCCTGGGGTCAGGGATGATGGGGGTGATATGTGTATATGAGAATAGATTATCAGCTCCGGGGGTCAGAGATGATGGGGGTGATATGTGTATATGAGAATAGATTGTCAGCTCCTGGGGTCGGGGATGATGTGGGTGATATGTGTATATAATAATAGATTGTCAGCTCCTGGGGTCAGGGATGATGGGGGTGATATGTGTATATGAGAATAGATTGTCAGCTCCTGGGGTCAGGGATGATGGGAGTGATATGTGTATATGAGGGAGAATAGATTGTCAGCTCCTGGGGTCAGGGATGATGGGGGTGATATATGTATATGAGAATAGATTGTCAGCTCCTGAGGTCAGGGATGATGGGGGTGATATGTGTATATGAGAATAGATTATCAGCTCCGGGGGTCAGAGATGATGGGGGTGATATGTGTATATGAGAATAGATTGTCAGTTCCTGGGGTCAGGGATGATGGGAGTGATATGTGTATATGAGAATAGATTGTCAGCTCCTGGGGTCAGGGATGATGGGGGTTATATGTGTATATGAGAATAGATTGTCAGCTCCTGGGGTCAGGGATGATGGGAGTGATATGTGTATATGAGAATAGATTGTCAGCTCCTGGGGTCAGAGATGATGGGGGTGATATGTGTATATGAGAATAGATTGTCAGTTCCTGGGGTCAGGGATGATGGGGGTGATATGTGTATATGAGAGGGAATAGATTGTCAGCTCCGGGGGTCAGGGATGATGGGGGTGATATGTGTATATGAGAGAGAATAGATTGTCAGCTCCAGGGGTCAGGGATGATGGGGGTGATATGTGTATATGTGAATAGATTGTCAGTTCCTGGGGTCAGGGATGATGGGAGTGATATGTGTATATGAGAATAGATTGTCAGCTCCTGGGGTCAGGGATGATGGGAGTGATATGTGTATATGAGAATAGATTGTCAGCTCCTGGGGTCAGGGATGATGGGAGTGATATGTGTATATGAGGATAGATTGTCAGCTCCTGGGGTCAGGGATGATGGGAGTGATATGTGTATATAAGAATAGATTGTCAGTTCCTGGGGTCAGGGATGATGGGAGTGATATGGGTATATGAGAATAGATTGTCAGCTCCTGGGGTCAGGGATGATGGGGGTGATATGTGTATATGAGAATAGATTGTCAGCTCCGGGGGTCAGGGATGATGGGGGTGATATGGGTATATGAGAATAGATTGTCATCTCCTGGGGTCAGGTATGATGGGGGTGATATGTGTATATGAGAATAGATTGTCAGCTCCTGGGGTCAGAGATGATGGGGGTGATATATGTATATGAGAATAGATTGTCAGCTCCTGGGGTCAGGGATGATGGGAGTGATATGTGTACATGAGAGAATAGATTGTCAGCTCCTGGGGTCAGGGATGATGGGAGTGATATGTGTATATGAGAATAGATTGTCAGCTCCTGGGGTCAGGGATGATGGGAGTGATATGTGTATATGAGAATAGATTGTCAGCTCCTGGGGTCAGGGATGATGGGAGTGATATGTGTATATGAGGATAGATTGTCAGCTCCTGGGGTCAGGGATGATGGGAGTGATATGTGTATATAAGAATAGATTGTCAGTTCCTGGGGTCAGGGATGATGGGAGTGATATGTGTATATGAGAATAGATTGTCAGCTCCTGGGGTCAGGGATGATGGGAGTGATATGTGTATATGAGAATAGATTGTCAGCTCCTGGGGTCAGGGATGATGGGAGTGATATGTGTATATGAGAGAATAGATTGTCAGCTCCTGGGGTCAGGGATGATGGGAGTGATATGTGTATATGAGAGATAATAGATTGTCAGCTCCTGGGGTCAGGGATGATGGGAGTGATATGTGTATATGAGAATAGATTGTCAGCTCCTGGGGTCAGAGATGATGGGGGTGATATGTGTATATGAGAATAGATTGTCAGCTTCTGGGGTCAGGGATGATGAGGGTTATATATGTATATGAGAATAGATTGTCAGCTCCTGGGGTCAAGGATGATGGGAGTGATATGTGTATATGAGAATAGATTGTCAGCTCCTGGGGTCAGAGATGATGGGAGTGATATGTGCATATGAGTATAGATTGTCAGCTCCTGGGGTCAGGGATGATGGGAGTGATATATGTATATGAGAACAGATTGTCAGCTCCTGGGGTCAGGGATGATGGGGGGGATATGTGTATATGAGAATAGATTGTCAGCTCCTGGGGTCAGGGATGATGGGAGTGATATGTGTATATGAGAGAGAATAGATTGTCAGCTCCGGGGGTCAGGGATGATGGGAGTGATATGTGTATATGAGAATAGATTGTCAGCTCCTGGGGTCAGGGATGATGGGAGTGATATGTGTATATGAGAATAGATTGTCAGCTCCTGGGGTCAGAGATGATGGGAGTGATATGTGTATATGAGAATAGATTGTCAGTTCCTGGGGTCAGGGATGATGGGAGTGATATGTGTATATGAGAATAGATTGTCAGCTCCTGGGGTCAGGGATGATGGGGGTGATATGTGTATATGAGAATAGATTGTCAGCTCCTGGGGTCAGGGATGATGGGAGTGATATGTGTATATGAGAATAGATTGTCAGCTCCTGGGGTCAGGGATGATGGGAGTGATATGTGTATATGAGAATAGATTGTCAGCTCCTGGGGTCAGAGATGATGGGAGTGATATGTGTATATGAGAATAGATTGTCAGTTCCTGGGGTCAGGGATGATGGGAGTGATATGTGTATATGAGAATAGATTGTCAGTTCCTGGGGTCAGAGATGACGGGGGTGATATGTGTATATGAGAGAATAGATTGTCAGCTCCGGGGGTCAGGGATGATGGGGGTGATATGTGTATATGAGAATAGATTGTCAGCTCCTGGGGTCAGAGATGATGGGAGTGATATGTGTATATGAGAATAGATTGTCAGCTCCGGGGGTCAGGGATGATGGGAGTGATATGTGTATATGAGAATAGATTATCAGCTCCTTGGGTCAGGGATGATGGGGGTGATATGTGTATATGAGAATAGATTGTCAGCTCCTGGGGTCAGGGATGATGGGAGTGATATGTGTATATGAGAATAGATTGTCAGCTCCTGGGGTCAGGGATGATGGGAGTGATATTTGTATATGAGGATAGATTGTCAGCTCCTGGGGTCAGGGATGATGGGAGTGATATGTGTATATGAGAATAGATTATCATCTCCTGGGGTCAGGGATGATGGGGGTGATAGATGTATATGAGAATAGATTGTCAGCTCCTGGGGTCAGAGATGATGGGAGTGATATGTGTATATGAGAATAGATTGTCAGCTCCTGGGGTCAGGGATGATGGGGGTGATATGTGTATATAAGAATAGATTGTCAGTTCCTGGGGTCAGGGATGATGGGGGTGATATGTGTATATGAGAGAATAGATTGTCAGCTCCGGGGGTCAGGGATGATGGGGGTGATATGTGTATATGAGAATAGATTATCAGCTCCTGGGGTCAGGGATGATGGGGGTGATATGTGTATATGAGAGAATAGATTGTCAGCTCCTGGGGTCAGGGATGATGGGGGTGATATGTGTATATGAGAATAGATTGTCAGCTCCTGGGGTCAGGGATGATGGGGGTGATATGTGTATATGAGAATAGATTGTCAGCTCCTGGGGTCAGGGATGATGGGAGTGATATGTGTATATGAGTATAGATTGTCAGCTCCTGGGGTCAGGGATGATGGGGGTGATATGTGTATATGAGAATAGATTGTCAGCTCCTGGGGTCAGGGATGATGGGGGTGATATATGTATATGAGAATAGATTGTCAGCTCCTGGGGTCATGGATGATGGGAGTGATATGTGTATATGAGAATAGATTGTCAGCTCCTGGGGTCAGGGATGATGGGGGTGATATGTGTATATGAGAATAGATTGTCAGCTCCTGGGGTCAGGGATGATGGGAGTGATATTTGTATATGAGAATAGATTGTCAGCTCCTGGGGTCAGGGATGATGGGGGTGATATGTGTATATGAGAATAGATTGTCAGCTCCTGGGGTCAGGGATGATGGGAGTGATATATGTATATGAGGATAGATTGTCAGCTCCTGGGGTCAGGGATGATGGGGGTGATATGTGTATATGAGAGAATAGATTGTCAGCTCCTGGGGTCAGGGATGATGGGAGTGATATGTGTATATGAGAATAGATTGTCAGCTCCTGGGGTCAGGGATGATGGGGGTAATATGTGTATATGAGAATAGATTGTCAGCTCCTGGGGTCAGGGATGATGGGGGTGATATGTGTATATGAGAATAGATTGTCAGCTCCTGGGGTCAGGGATGATGGGAGTGATATGTGTATATGAGTATAGATTGTCAGCTCCTGGGGTCAGGGATGATGGGGGTGATATGTGTATATGAGAATAGATTGTCAGCTCCTGGGGTCAGGGATGATGGGAGTGATATGTGTATATGAGAATAGATTGTCAGCTCCTGTGGTCAGGGATGATGGGGGTGATATGTGTATATGAGAATAGATTGTCAGCTCCTGGGGTCAGGGGAGATGGAGTTATACACAATTAGGCAGGTTGATGGGCAGTACATTCTCTGTACATGGTTTATAGATATTGTGGCTCTAGATAAATAATAGATAATAAATCTCACACTTTTGCGGTGGTTCTGCGGACATGATTTGCCTCTAGATGGGTTCTGTCCTGTTCTGTCCCCTGGAGATCTTTTCCCCAGGAGGTTCCCTCATAAATAGTAATAAAGCTGTCTCAGCCGCTGACTCCCAGGTCACCACTCAGCTCTATGGGTGAAGAATACCAACACTTAAAGGGCCAGCACTATAAAGAAAATATACAATTCTTTGTTGTCTTCTTCTTTGAGCCCGAACACTACAATTCTTTAACACTTTAAGAGCACAATCCATTTTGGCCTTAGGAAACAGCTAATTTTCATTTTCTGACCCCTATAACTTTTTTTTTATTTTTCCGTATACAAGCATGAATTAGCGTCATATTTTTGTGTTGTGATTTATAGTTTTTTATTGGTATAATTTTTGTTTTGATGGAAATTTTTGATTCTCTGATATATGATCTGACCAATAATCTGCATGTTTGGCTTTAAGAATATTTTTACGTTTACGCCGTTCATCAAAAACATGATATTTTAATCATTTGTACAAATATGCACATTGTGATACCAAATATGTTTATTATTTTAGGAGGGGGGCTGGGGGATTTAGAGGGGTGTAAAATGGTAAAAGAAGGGGGATTTCATGTTTTTTAATTTTTTTATTAAGGGAGTGGATTTGAATAGTTTTGTGGCGGCCCAGTACGGGAGATGTAGGTCATATTCAAATTTGCGATATTTGGCGAATATATGGTTTTTTTTTCGCATATGCGTGAATTCGCATATGTGAAAATTCACATATGTGAAAATTTATGAACTTTATAGCAAGTATGCCAGTGTTACTTGTTAGAAACAGCAGAAGGGAGGAATCAATATTCGCGAATATTCGCATATGCTAATATTGGCCCGGCGGTCGCACACAGTAGTATTATCGCCTTCTTTACACCACACAAGCTGGAAGCAGAGAGGGGGGATCACTATGATGTGTACTGTGAGAAAAAAAAAATCGAATATTCGTAATTTCGAATATATAGTGCTATATTGGCGAATATGCGATATTCGCGAATAAAATTCGAATTGTGAATATTCGCGAGCAACACTATTCTATAATTATATCCTGTTTATCTAGATATCCCTGTTACCTGTCCATGGGGTATCCGGGGAATCGAGAATTATTAAAAGATATCTCCGTGCTCCAAGGTGGACTCTGGGAGATTGCGTTCTAGTATCAAGACATTCCTGTTTCTATTGGTGGTTTCTGGGGGATTGCGATAATTCCTGGTTAGCGATAGATCCCTGTTTCTAGTCCATGGACTTGGAGTCTATTGGACGTTCTGGGGGATTATCCTATATTCCTGTCTGTTCCGGAAATCTGTTGACTTATCCGTTTTCCTGTCTAGTGTTTTGAACTTTATGTTTGTTAGTTCTTGTATTCTGATCTCTTGAGTTTGGTACAAGTCTACTTATCTATAGTGACCTCTGTTCATGACCACAGATCTATAGAGTCCTCTGTTCATGGCCACAGTGCCCCCCGCTTCATGTCCAATGATCTTTAGTGTCCTCTGTGCTGCTCACTGATCTGTGTCCTCTGAACTTATATATCAGAGTTGTTTGTTCCTGTCTGTTTTCTGGTTGGTGACTGACTATTTATTCGTATGTGTTTTTAATTAGGCCCTAGCACTTTAGTTCAGGAAGGGACCGACGCCCAGTTGTCGTTTAGGGTGAGTGAGCAAGTAGGCAGGGAGAGCAGTTTTAGGGTCAGTTTAGGGCTCACTCTCCCTGTCCCTAACACCTCTGTCCATGTCAGGAACTGTCCAGAGAAGAAGTTTCCTATGGGGATTTGCTCCTACTCTGGACAGTTCCTAACACATACAGAGTAGAGATGAGCGAATTTACAGTAAATTCGATTCGTCACGAACTTCTCGGCTCGGCAGTTGATGACTTTTCCTGCATAATTAATTCAGCTTTCCGGGGCTCCGGTGGGCTGGAAAAGGTGGATACAGTCCTAGGAGACTCTTTCCTAGGACTGTATCCATCTTTTCCAGCCCACCGGAGCACCTGAAAGCTGAACTAATTTACGCAGGATAAGTCATCAACTGCCGAGCCGAGAAGTTTGTGACGAATCGAATTTACTGTAAGTTTGCTCATCTCTAATACAGAGGGTTCAGCAGAGAGCACTGTGGTCAGACAGAAAAACACTACACAACTTCCTCTGGAGCATATAGCAGCTGATAAGTACTGGAAGGATTAAGATTTTTAAATAGAAGTAATTGACAAATCTGTTTAACTTTCCGGCACCAGTTGATTTAAAAAAAATAAAAATGGTTTTCCACTGGAGTACCCCTTTAACAGGGGACCTATCTACCCACTATCTACTTTCAGTCACTTTGTGGGGCAAAAAACAGAGCACAATTACCATGGCGGGCATCAAGATTGCCCGACATGGTTATTATTGTTTAGGTGAAAGGATTTTGGAAAAGCTTCTGAACATGGAAGGAGTCGTGTGAGGAAGAAGTTATCATGGTGGTCCGAGCGAGATGGAAAAGATAGGAAAAATACATTAATTCTATCAGGGAGGGGACGCCCCCTGTGAAGCTGGTATCTACCGCTATATTGGCACCATAGGGGGATATTGATCTGTGTAGGATGGTATTATTCCATCATATAGTGACTGATTATAATACAGTATATAGTATGTGACAGTGTTGACAATATGATATTTTAAAGGGGTATTCCAGGAAAAAAACTTTTTTTTTTTTTATATACAGTGGTCCCTCAACATACGATGGTAATCCGTTCCAAATGGACCATCGTTTGTTGAAACCATCGTATGTTGAGGGATCCGTGCAATGTAAAGTATAGGACAGTGGTCTACAACCTGCGGACCTCCAGATGTTGCAAAACTACAACACCCAGCATGCCCGGACAGCCAACGGCTGTCCGGGCATGCTGGGAGTTGTAGTTTTGCAACATCTGGAGGACCGCAGGTTGTAGACCACTGGTATTGGAGGTTGTACTCACCTGTCCCCGCCGCTCCGGACCGTCACCGCTCATCACCGCTGCCCTGGATGTCGCCCTCCATCGCTGTCGCCGCGTCCCCGACGCTCCAGCATGGCCTCTGCTTCCCCGGCATCCGCGCGCTCCTTCGCCGCCATCACGTCGCTACGCACGCCGCTCCTATTGGATGATGGGACGGCGTGCGCGGCAACGTGATGATGACAATGGAGAGCGCCGACGATGCAGGGGATCCCGAAGAGGACGCGCCGGAGCCCCGAGGACAGGTAAGTGATCGTCAGCGGACCACACGGGGCACCGTAAACGGCTATCTGGTGGCGGCTGAAGCAGTCTGCGCTGCCGGATAGCCGCTTATGCGATGGCCCCGACATACAAAAGCATCGTATGTTGATGCTGCCTCTGAGAGGCCATCGTATGTTGAAATGATCGTATGTCGGGGCCATCGTAGGTCGGAGGGGTCACTGTATATCAACTGGCTCCAGAAAGTTAAACAGATTTGTAAATTACTTTTATTAAAAAATCTTAATCCTTTCAGTACTTATGAGCTTCTGAAGTTAAAGGACATCTATAGTGCAAAATAACTTATCCCCTATCCGAAGGTCCGAGCGCTGGGGCCCCCCGCGATCTTTGGTATGGGGCCGTGGCAATGTACAGGAAAGGGGGCGTTCCGTCCCCGCATGACGTGACGGTTGACACGCCCCCTCCATGAATCCCATATAGATACATGGAGGGGGAGTGTCTGTCGCAGCTTTCTGCTGGGGACGAAACTTCACTTCCGGCAGACTGCCGCGGCTCCGTCCAGGAGATACCGGGGGGCCCCAGCACTCGGAACTCCCCCCCCCCCCCCCCCCCCCCCGCGCGCGATTTATAACATATCCCCTATCCTTTGGATAGGGGATAAGTTATTTTGCGCTGGAGTACTCCTTACCAGGGTCAATTTGTGTGGACCTGAAAAAAAAATCAGGACTCAAATGTTAAAGGGGTTATTAAGGAAAAAAACTTTTTTATATATATAAAATGGCTCCAGAAAGTTAAACAGATTTGTAAATGACTTCTATTAAAAAATCTTAATCCTTTCAGTACTTATGAGCTTCTGAAGTTAAGGTTGTTCTTTTCTGTCTAAGTGCTCTCTGATTACAGGTGTCTCGGGAACAGGTGCTTCTAAACTGGGCATTTCCCGAGACAGGTGTCATCAGAGAGCACTTAGACAGAAAAGAACAACCTTAACTTCAGAAGCTCATAAGTACTGAAAGGATTAAGATTTTTTAATAGAAGTAATTTACAAATCTTTTTAACTTTCTGGAGCCAGTTGATATATAAAAAAAAAATAATAATTTTCCCTGGATAACCCCTTTAACATTTGAGTCCTGATTTTTTTTCAGGTCCACACAAACTGGCCCTGGTGAGGCTGGGTTGACACCGCGTTTTGGCAATACAGTTCCCGTATACCTTTTCAATGTGAAAACCGTACGGAACCGTTTTGAAAACCGTACGCATTGACTCTCCATTGAAAAACCGTATGCCAAAAGATGCATCAGGTTGTGTCCGCTTTGCGTCTTGTACGGTTTTGTCCGTTTTTTTTCCCGCACCCAAAAACCGTAGCCTACCACGTTTTTGGGTGAAAAACCGGATGAAAACCATGTACGTTTTTTTTTTTTTTACATGGGAGTCAACGGAAACCGTACAGAACCGTATGTGCGTACAGTTCCATCCGGCTTGCACCATATGATTTTAGACACCGAAAATTATTATTATTTTTTTTTTTTTGGGGGTGGGGGAATTTCAATCAAACAAGTGAAACTTTATTCATGATGGAGTGAAAAGTTAAAAACTTATACATTTTTTTTTCCCTTAAAAACGGATGCAACCGGACATAATTTTTTCAAAGCGTATAGGGGTTCAAATTTGTACACGCGTTTTGATACAGTTTAGTCCGGTTTCGAGGAATCCATTTTTCTTTTTAATCAAAAACCGGATACGGGAACTATATTGCAAAAACGTGGTGTGAACCCGGCATAAGTTGATGTCTATGGCAACTTAGCAAAGTCCAAGGGTGGGACAAGGTATAAAAAAATTTAAAAAAGAGGTCTCCGTAGATGGAGACACCTAAAGGATCAGTGTGTCGTTGTTTTCTGTGAGATTGTGGTCATCTTCTCAGCTCCTGGATAATGTGTTTTGTATTGGGAATAGAAATAAGAAAACGAACATCTAAAGAACATGGAGAAATCACGTGGCAAGCATTACACCCATCCCCCCCTCCTGGTCGTCGGCCCCTGCTGAACTTTTATTGTTTTTCTCTAATTAAAAATCGCACCATCTGCTGCTGGAACGTCGTCGCGGTGAACCAGATGCGAGCCGCGGAGTGCGCTGACGTGACGCATTTTGGTACCGCACCAATCTCGCTCGGCCATGCTGGCCTCTGTAGATGAGCTGCCCGTGTGTCTGTAGCTCCACGCAGGGCTATGAGCGCCCGGTAATTATTCTTCCTTCTAAACAACCGGCTACGAAAATTCCAGCTTCATTTTCTCCTCAACGGGTGGGATGGCCGACTGATTCCCACCTCTGCTTCGTAGCGCAGGGACCTCATGTCGAGACCAGAGATTGACTACTGGACCTTAGATGACATGTCCTTAGGTCAGTGTTTCCCAACCAGGGTGCCTCCAGCTGTTGCAACACTACAACTCCCAGCATGCCCGGACAGCCGAAGGCTGTCCGGGCATGCTGGGAGTTGTAGTGTTGCAACAGCTGGATGCACCCTGGTTGGGAAACACTGCCTTAGGTGGCTCCTCACATGTTTCATTGGTGCCGGCTACTCAAAGAAAGAATCCAAACACTCCAATCCTTCATTAGTCTTCTTTTGTGAATTTTTTTTAAAGAGTAGCTCCCACTAGTGTTGAGCGGCATAGGCCATATTCGAATTCGCGAATATTCGCGAATATATGGACGAATATTCGTCATATATTCGCGAATATTCGCATATTCGTTATATTCTCGTTTTATTTTCGCATATGCGAAAATACGCGCATGCGAAAATTAGCATATGTGGAAATTCGCATATGCGAAAATTAGCATATGTTAATTTTCGCATATGCGAATTTTTGCACGCCAGTCTCACACAGTAGTATTACAGCCTTCTTTACACCACACAAGCTGGAAGCGGAGAGGGATGATCACTGTGATGTGTACTGTGAAAAAAAAAAAAAAAAAAAAAAAAACGAATATTCGTAATTACGAATATATAGCGCTATATTCGCGAAATTCGCGAATTCGCGAATATGCGATATTCACGAATAATATTCGAATTGCGAATATTCGCGAGCAACACTAGCTCCCACCATGTATATAATTTTTTTTTCTGTCCCTAACCCCCTCCCTTCCTTTCAAAAAAAAAAATGCCTACCTTCTAAACAGCTACTCTTATTCTGCTCACTCTTGCTGAGCAGGAAGCCAACTTCCCAACAGGCACCAAGTCACTGATGCCTGCTGGGTGCCGACTTCCACCCTCACCTCATATATGCTGCGCTCCTGTCAGAAGCACAGCATAGATGAGCGGCCAATAGCACAGCAGGCTGCTCCGGGGTCTCCTCCTCCCTGTTTAGCAGTTCATGTGCTACCCAGGGAGGAGGAGTATAGGAGCATCACCGACCTGCCGTGCAATATCGCTTCCGGGGGCGGGGACAGGCTTCGCGTGAGGACAGGCTTCGCAGCCCCGGCGTTCACAGCGCTCGCTCCTGCCTGTCTGACAGGCAGGGAACGAGCGCAGGCTGACTGAATTTGGACCGATTGCCCGGCCGGGATCAGTCCGAATTCAGCTGTGACATCCCAGCAGGCTGCAGCAGGCCACGAGGAGGGAGACCCCTAGTGGCCGGATTTCAAATTGAAAATACGATATTTTAAATACAGAGATATGTTAGAGATATGTTGTAGTACATAAGTAATACAACATATATATATATATATATATATATATATATATATATATATATATATAAAAAAAAAAAAAAGTTCATGACAGTGCCCATTTAAATTGTTTCTTACTCATATCTGTTTTTGAGAATATTGGGTGACGAAAAACACCAAGCTCCATTATGGTTCCCACAGGGGACACTGACTACTCCAATTTTGCTTGCCAAATCTTCAATTCAGAAACCTAGGAAAGCTGGATGATATCCCACGGGAGTCGCATACAATCTAGACTGGTATCAACAGAAAATCTACCTAGAAAAATGGCAATGGAAGAGACGTAATACTGCATGCTCCGTATCCTCTTCACTCTTAATGGAATATTCCGATATCAGGTAAACAAAAATAAGCATATAGCACTGCTTACCTGTCTGCCCCAGTTCTCAAACCACCAAAAATGGGTTAAAGGGGTACTCCGCTGCTCAGCGTTTGGAACAAAATGTTCCAAGTACTGGAGCTGGTGCTGGGAGCTGATGACGGCTGTCACGCCCCCTCCCATAGACTTGCATTGAGGGGGCGGGGCTATGATGTCATGAGCTCCCGGCGCTACTGAGCTGCGGAGTACCCCTTTTAATGGGTATGTTATCCTCCCCACTATTATGTCAGGAACAGTATTTCTTGGTTGGGAAGTTGCTCAGTACTACAATTCCCAGAATGCATTGTTTCCCTGAGCTCTTCATCTCACTCCTTCCACCCTTCCTATTCTCCTCCCACAGCAATTCAACTAGTCCCCACCCACCTAAAGCTGTTGCAGAACATCTCATTTTACAGAAGACTATTGCATAATTGCCTCAGTGAGGTTTGCAGTACCTGCTGTATTCTTTCCCTGTCTGCTCTTCTGCCTGTGCCATTGTTCAGCACAAAAACACTAAAACAAACAAAGAGAGCGCTCCATAGTGTATTACTGTGCTAACCACGATAAACGCAACATGTGAATGGGTGCTTACCAGTGGGAGTTGTGCAAGCCCCAGCACAACCTAGGAAGTGAGTGTAAATAATATATCTCACTGCCGCCATTCCACATATAGAGCAGGATAAAAACCAGAAGCCTCCAAGAGAGGTTTATTCCCAACATGTAACGCGTTTCGCGCCTTGGCGCTTCATCAGGCATTGTTCCGCACAAGGCAGCATGCTGTCACCAAACCTCATTCTTCTCTAAATGTTCCAATAAAGATGTATATGGAGAGGGAGATGGTGTAGGGGCTAGTAAGAGGTGATGACATCACTTGGGGCGGGGCTACCACTCAGAGAAAAGATTTGGCCACACCCCCTGAGACAGCAGAGGAAAATGTGTCATCTCATGAGAGAGGGAGGAGCCAGGGAGCTGCTGGGACAACAGACTGACAATGAAAGGACTCTACAACTTCCTGTCAGGAGAAAAGGAGGAGCTTCTAAGACAACACCACACTAACAATGAGAGGGCTAGACAACTTCCTGTCAGAAGAGAGGGAAGAGCCAGGGAGCTGCTCTGACATCATCACATTGAAAATGCGAGGTCTACACAACTTGCTGTCAGGAGAGGAGGAGGAGCTAGAGATAACACCACACTGACAGTGAGAGGACTACACAACTTCCTGTCAGGGTTGTGTACAAGCCAGTACAATTTGTGATAACATGAAATTGGTGAGTTATATATCTTGCGGTGATAATTTTTAAATACAATTCTCCAATAACGGAATACCCCTTAAAGTTGCATGGTAGATTTTCTTTTCAGGAGCCTAGGTGTGCTGAATAAAGATAAACATGGCTGACATCCCAGCTAGGATATCCAGCTTTTGCAGGCTCCTGAATGGCAAACGTGTAGTTATACTGTAATACATATGACACATCCTTAAAGGAAAACTAAAGAGGTACTACGGTGGGAAAAAAAAAAAATTCTAATCAATTTGTGCCTGAAAGTAAAACAGATTTGTCAATTACTTCTACTTAAAAAATCTTAATCCTTCCAGTACTTATCAGCTGCTGTATGCTCCACAGGAAGTTGTGTTCTTCTTTCCAGTCTGACCGCAGTCCTCTCTGCTGACACCTCTGTCCGCATGAGGACCTGTCCAGAGCAGGAGAGAATCCCTATAGCAAATCTAGACTCTGGACAGTTCCTGACAGGGACACAGGTGTCAGCAGAGAACACTGTGGTCAGACTGGAAAGAAAAACACAACTTCCTGTGGAGCATAAAGCAGCTGATAAGTACTGGAAGGATTAAGATTTTTTAATAGAAGTCATTTACAAATCTGTTTAACTTTCTGGCACCAGTTGATTTAAAAAAAAAAAAATAATAATAATAATTTCCACCAGAGTACCCCTTTAAGTCTCTCGCAAGGGGACATTGAGATTGTGCATAAGACCCGGTAACGCGCCGATTTATGGGGGACCGAACGTAGCCGCGGAGTCAACTAAAAAAAATAAGAGATAAGAAGAATCAATCAAAGGAATCCAGGTATGATGCGGGCGACATGGCTGGGGGGGGGGGGGGGATATTTTTGCGGAGAGACGGCACACACACAAACATTTTATCTTATTCCGAAGAAGATTAAAGCAAGATGGCATCAAGATGTGTCAGACGGCAGATCATTCGTGGAGATCACTCGAGAAGATATGGAAATTCCTCTCCACATCAAAAAGTCTCCTGTAACTATAAAACCTTCAGGCGTCACCTTGTTATAAAAACATTGCTGGTTATATATCTGCTTCCGGGAAAGCTGGGTGACAACCTGTAGTAGTCAATGTGGCCCATGTGTGGTGGTGAGAGATGAGCGAACTTGCAGTAAATTCGATTCGTCACGAACTTCTCGGCTCGGCAGTTGATGACTTATCCTGCGTAAATTAGTTCAGCTTTCCGGTGCTCCGGTGGGCCGGAAAAGGTGGATACAGTCCTAGGAAAGAGTCTCCTAGGACTGTATCCACCTTTCCCAGCCCACCGGAGCACCTGAAGGCTGAACTAATTTATGCAGGAAAAGTCATCGACTGCCGAGCCGAGAAGTTCGTGACGAATCGAATTTACTGTAAGTTCGCTCGTCTCTAGTGGTGGTCAGTGTGTCACCTGGTAACTGGTATAAGTCAAGGAATTAATTTAAATAAATAAATAATATTTATTGTATAATGAAAAGTTCTGCAACTTTCTAACAAACTTGACATTTCAATTCATCACTGTTTTCAATACCTGTGCTTGCTGTCAATTATGGGAACGCTCCGATTTACACACAGAGGATGTATATCTGCGCAGAGCTAATCGTTCTCAGTTGTTACAATTGTATCAATGAGTAAGATCTCTATGATTCCGATAGTTTTGTAGGTTAAAAGTATCAGTATGGAGTCCAGGTTATGGCTGATAATTGATGGTCTAGACCAGTGGTCTTCAAACTGGGGCCCTCCAGATGTTGCAAAACTACAATTCCCAGCATGCCCGGACAGCCGTTCGCTGTCCGGGCATGCTGGGAGTTGTAGTTTTGCAACATCTGGACGGCCACAGTTTGAAGACCGCTGGTCTAGACCAGTGTTTCCCAACCAGTGTGCCTCCAGCTGTTGCAAAACCACAACTCCCAGCATGCCTGGACAGCCGTCTCCACAGAAAGAAGGAACGTGTTCATTTTTTTTCTACGGACACTGAACAGAAGGCATAGCCGGAATATTATACCGGCGCCCGAACTCTCCGGAATGTCCGCACGGAAACACGAAGAATATTATAAAGATTCTTGGGGTACTAAAGGGGTACTCCGCCCCTAGACATCGTATCCCCTATCCAAAGGATAGGAGATAAGATGTCAGATCGGCGGGGTCCCGCCACTGGGGACCCCCGCAATATAGCAAGCAGCACTTGCCTGTAACTGCTTCCGGAAATGCTGGAGGCTCTCAGGCTAATTCCTCCCGACCACGGGGATGGAAGATCGTTACATCACGACTCCGCCCCTGTGTGACGTCACGCCCCGCCCCCTCAAATGCAAGTCTATGGGAGGGGGCATCACTTTGTTCCGCTGTAAATTTTAGAGAAGAGCGAACTTACAGTAAATTCGATTCGTCACAAACTTCTCGGCTCGGCAGTTGATGAGTTTTCCTGCGTAAATTAGATCAGCTTTCCGGTGCTCCGGTGGGCTGGAAAAGGTGGATACAGTCCTAGGAAAGAGTCTCCTAGGACTGTATCCACCTTTTCCAGCCCACCGGAGCACCGGAAAGCTGAACTAATTTATGCAGGAAAAGTCATCAACTGCCGAGCCGAGAAGTTCGTGACAAATCGAATTTACTGTAAGTTCGCTCTTCTCTAGTAAATTTTTAGTGCAGCAGAAATGTTTTTGTCCCCTTTTCCAGATCTGTGCCTCCATACAATCCTGTCTCAGAGCTCTACAGGTAGTTCTTTCCTCCTCATGGCTTGGTGTTTGCTCTGATATACATTGTCAGCTGTGAGAGCTTATATAGACAGGGCTGTGTCTTGTCCAATCAGACGAATTTATCCCCGGGTGACTCCGACCGAGGTGGAGAAACATGTCAGAGATGATCGAGAGAAATTCAAATGTCATAGCAAAGGGTCTGAATACTTATGTCAATGTCTAATTTTAGTTTTATGAGACACTACAGTGGTCCCTCAAGTTACAATATTAATTGGTTCCAGGATGACCATTGTATGTTGAAACCATTGTATGTTGAGACCAGAACTCTATGGAAACCTGGTAATTGGTTCTGAAGCCCCCAAAATGTCATCCAAAAAATAGGAAAAAGGGAGAATTAAAGATAAATAAGTAGATAACTAATATAGATAAAGCAAATCCTTCCATATAAAAGTAAGAAAGATCTGCTGGGAGCTGTAAAATAATGTCTATGTCAGTGTTTCCCAAGAAGGGTGCCTCCAGCAGTTGCAAAACCACAACTCCCAGCATGCCCGGACAGCCAAAGGCTGTCCGGGCATGCTGGGAGCTGTAGTTTTGCAACAGCTGGAGGCAACCTCTTTGGGAAGCGCTGGTCTATGTAGAGGATAGGAGCTTCTTCATGGTCCTGTATAGTACACGCAATGTCCTAAAAAAAGGGTAATGGAGCCGCCCTCACCGGATGCACAAAGAAGAAGCTAACCCTGGTACAGGTAAAGAGTACAGAACATGTAACACCTCCCTGTATTATAGGGGGCGCTACCAGACACCAGTCAGTGCATACACTTCAGTAATACAGGTAAAGAGTACAGAACATGTAATACCTTCCTGTACTGTAGGGGGCGCTACCAGAGACCAGTCAGTGCATACACTTCAGTAATACAGGTAAAGAGTACAGAACATGTAATACCTCCCTGTACTGTAGGGGGCGCTACCAGACACCAGTCAGTGCATACACTTCAGTAATACAGGTAAAGAGTACAGAACATGTAATACCTCCCTGTACTGTAGGGGGCGCTACCAGACACCAATCAGTGCATACACTTCAGTAATACAGGTAAAGAGTACAGAACATGTAATACCTCCCTGTACTGTAGGGGGCGCTACCAGACACCAGTCAGTTCATACACTTCAGTAATACAGGTAAAGAGTACAGAACATGTAATACCTCCCTGTAATGTAGGGGGCACTACCAGAGACCAGTCAGTGCATACACTTCAGTAATACAGGTAAATAGTACAGAACATGTAATACCTCCCTGTACTGTAGGGGACGCTACCAGACACCAGTCAGTGCATACACTTCAGTAATACAGGTAAAGAGTACAGAACATATAATACCTCCCTGTACTGTAGGGGGCGCTACCAGACACCAGTCAGTGCATACACTTCAGTAATAAAGGTAAATAGTACAGAACATGTAATACCTCCCTGTACTGTAGGGGGCGCTACCAGACACCAGTCAGTGCATACGCTTCAGTAATACAGGTAAAGAGTACATAACATGTAATACCTCCCTGTACTGTAGGGGGCGCTACCAGACACCAGTCGGTGCGTGCACAGAGATTTTACCAGTGAAATATCCATTCTGATTGGTCGGTTCTTCCGGCCATTGACACGTTTCACTGATTCCATAGCATTGTATGTTGAGTCTGGTTTCAAGTTACATTGGTCCAGAAAAGACCATTGTATGTTGAAACAATTGTATGTTGAGGCCGTTGTAAGTTAGGGATCACTGTATTTTCTCCTTAATTAGAAAACCTTATTAAAAGTAAGAAAATCCTTTAAAGTCCAATTAACAAATGATCCTCAACGCTTCAAGAGGTCCTCTCCTAGGCCTGTGATGGTTTGTGACAAAAAACATTGGATTCTATTCGTATTCCTGAAAATACATTACAGTGACAGATGACCTTATTATTACATATTTATATGATTCTGTAGACATAAACTGAATGGTTTTATAGGATCATATAGTAGTTATATTCTGGTATATTGGAGCAGTATTATAGTAGTTATATTCTTGTATATAGGAGACAGTATTATAGTAGTTATATTCTTGTATATAGGAGCAGTATTATAGTAGTTATATTCTTGTATATAGGGGCAGTATTATAGTAGTTATATTCTTGTATATAGGGGCAGTATTATAGTAGTTATATTCTGGTATATAGGAGCAGTATTATAGTAGTTATATTGTTGTATATAGGAGCAGTATTATAGTAGTTATATTCTGGTATATTGGAGCAGTATTATAGTAGTTATATTCTGGTATATAGGAGCATTATTATAGTAGTTATATTCTTGTATATAGGAGCAGTATTATAGTAGTTATATTCTTGTATATAGGAGCAGTATTATAGTAGTTATATTCTGGTATATAGGAGCAGTATTATAGTAGTTATATTGTTGTATATAGGAGCAGTATTATAGTAGTTATATTCTGGTATATTGGAGCAGTATTATAGTAGTTATATTCTTGTATATAGGAGCAGTATTATAGTAGTTATATTCTTGTATATAGGAGCAGTATTATAGTAGTTATATTCTGGTATATAGGAGCAGTATTATAGTAGTTATATTCTGGTATATTGGAGCAGTATTATAGTAGTTATATTCTTGTATATAGGAGACAGTATTATAGTAGTTATATTCTTGTATATAGGAGGCAGTATTATAGTAGTTATATTCTTGTATATAGGAGCAGTATTATAGTAGTTATATTCTTATATATAGGAGCAGTATTATAGTAGTTATATTCTGGTATATTGGAGCAGTATTATAGTAGTTATATTCTTGTACATAGGAGCAGTATTATAGTAGTTATATTCTTGTATATAGGAGCAGTATTATAGTAGTTATATTCTTGTATATAGGAGCAGTATTATAGTAGTTATATTCTTGTATATAGGAGTATTATAGTAGTTATATTCTTGTATATAGGAGCAGTATTATAGTAGTTATATTCTTGTATATAGGGGCAGTATTATAGTAGTTATATTCTTGTATATAGGAGCAGTATTATAGTAGTTATATTCTTGTATATAGGAGGCAGTATTATAGTAGTTATATTCTTGTATATAGGAGCAGTATTATAGTAGTTATATTCTTGTATATAGGGGCAGTATTATAGTAGTTATATTCTTGTATATAGGAGCAGTATTATAGTAGTTATATGAATCCAAAAAGCAAGTAAAGAAAGAAGCACCGCACTCACCCACTGTCAAAAGCCGGGAACGGGAGAGGTTTATTTCAGATCATAAGATCGGAATAACAGGTGCAGGACGTGGAGGAGGGAAAAAAGCCACACACGACTAGTTTCACGCCGGACGGCGCTTTCTCTGGCTGACTTGGCTGCATCAGTTGGCAGGAAAAGGAGGGGTTTTAAAACGCCAAACTGATGACGTATACAGATGCAAAAAAGATATTATTAAGGCTCGTACACAGAAAAAAATTATATATCCAATCGAAAAAGCAAAAAAAAAAATAGGGGGGAGGGGAGGGGGGGAAAAAAAGGGAATTAAAAAGGAGAAAAAATATATATATCAGGACCAACAAAAGAAAAAAAGGGCAAAGTTATAAGAAGACACTGAGGTCTTGGCGATCATTAAGTCCAGTTCCTTCAAGCGCTCTTGTGCGCATGATCCATCTCTCTTCTTTGCGTAGCAATGTTTTGTGACGATCAATTCCTGGTGAGCAGGTTTTAACTCTTTCGATCCCGAAGAAGCGCATAATGTTGGCGTCTCCCGAATGCACTGATCGTATGTGCGTTATGAGGCGGGCACAGCCGTGTCCGGTGTGAATTGACCTCAAGTGTTCCCGGAATCTAATTTTCAGCGGTCGAATAGTGGATCCAATGTAAAAGCACATACACGGGCAGACTATAGCGTAAACGACATATTCGGTCCTGCAGCAGATGAAATCGGTGATTCTTATTTCCTTCCCAGCGAGCTGATATTCTTTACCAGGTAAGAAGAATTTACAATGTGAACAGTTACCGCATTTGTGATTGCCTGAAGGGATTGTTGCCGATAGCCAGTCCTTTTCTTTTTGAGTGGAAGGGAGTGCACTGCGAACTAATACATTAGAGATGCTTTTGCTCCTTCTAAACGATATTATTGGTTTTTTAACCGCTGCTTCTTTGAACAAAGGATCGTTTTCTATGAGAAACCAGTTGTTTTTTATTACTTGTTTTATTGTGTCCGCCAACACGTTGTATCTGAATGAAAAAATAAATTGAGGTTGTAGGGAATTATCTATAGTTTTTTCTTTTTTGTTGCGATTTTTTTTATAAGTTTTTTTGACTAAATCCAATCTTGGGATTTTAGTGGCTTTCTCGAGTGCCTTATTTAATTCAGATGGAGGATAGCCTCTTTTTAGGAATCGATTATATAAATCTTTTGATTGTAGTTGGAAATCTTCTTCATTTTTATTTATTTTCCTAAGCCTCAAAAACTGACTGTATGGAAGAGCCTGTTTGGTGTGGGAGGGGTGAAAACTGTTGAAGTGCAGAAGGTTGCTGGAAGCTGTGGGCTTACGATAGCCCTTAGTGAAAAACTGATTATTTTCGACTATAAGTAGAACATCTAGAAATTCCATGGTAGATTCACTGATTTTTTTAGTAAATTTCATATTCATATGATTCTCCCCTATAAAGGCAACAAATTCTTCAAAGTCCTTGGTGGTACTGTCCCAGATTATCAAGATGTCGTCTACATAACGGAAGTATTTTATGATATGATGGAAGAATGGATTGGTATTGTTCAAGATATATCTGCTTTCAAAAATAGCCAGAAAAATAATAGCAAATGAACATGCTACTGGCGTCCCCATGGCCGTCCCTGTACACTGGGCATACCACTGGTCTTGAAAAGTAAAGCAATTATTTTGCAAAATTAGCTGAAGTGCCTCACAGACAAATGATACAAACAGGTCATCTTTTTCGGCATTATTCAAAAATTCTTGAACGGCAAGGACACCTAACTCCTGCGGAATTCTTGTGTACAAACCTTCGACATCTATTGATGTCAATTTATAAGAATTGTGCCACTCTAATGTTTCAAGAGACAATAAAAGATGGTCAGTATCTTTCACGTAAGATGGAATGTCAGCCAATAGGGGGTGCAAGATCCATTCCACATACTGTGAGAGTGGCTCTGTCACTCCTCCTATTCCGGCCACTATGGGCCGTCCAGGGGGGTGCTCCAGGTTTTTGTGGGTTTTTGGGAGAAAGTACCATTTGGGGTTAATAGGATGGGCAGGTAAGAGTTTTTCCGCATCCTTTTGCTTTAAAAATCCATTCTCTGTATACTTCCTTAGTAGATTTTTAATTTTGTTACTGATATGGTTAGTGGGATCAGATTTAAGGGGGGTATATGTATTGCGGTCATGGAGTTGTCGAATCGCTTCTTTGATATAATAATCCTTTGTCATTATTACGACATTTTGACCTTTATCTGCTTTTTTGATAATCCAATCATCGCGTTTTTGTAGTTTTTTTAAGGCCATGGCTTCCTCTGTTGATATATTAGGTAAGGCTTTGGGATATATTAATGCCTGCATTTGTTTAGACACCTGCCTAGAAAAAACATCCAAACAACTTCCTTGTTGGATAGGGGGATTGAAAGTGGATTTTACTCCACCTCCAAAAAAAGTTTTTTGTGAGCTTTTATGAGAATCGCGTTCCAGTCCTTCATTTTCTGTAAGACTCATGAGTAGAGCCACATCTTCCCAATTAAAATCAGTGAGAGTTTTTTTGGCGAAAAATCCTAAATTCCCTATTTTTTCTTTGATCTGAGTACTAGTATTTTTCTTCGTGACAACGTGAGTTGGTTCGGCTTCCTTTTTATTGAAGAAACGGAAAAGATTCATTTTTCTTATATTCTTGTATAAATCAATTTCAAATTCGACTGGATCGAAATCGACAGGGAGGCAAAATTCTTGTATATAGGAGCAGTATTATAGTAGTTATATTCTGGTATATAGGAGCAGTATTATAGTAGTTATATTGTTGTATATAGGAGCAGTATTATAGTAGTTATATTCTGGTATATTGGAGCAGTATTATAGTAGTTATATTCTTGTATATAGGAGGCAGTATTATAGTAGTTATATTCTTGTACATAGGAGCAGTATTATAGTAGTTATATTCTTGTATATAGGAGCAGTATTATAGTAGTTATATTCTTCTATATAGGAGGCAGTATTATAGTAGTTATATTCTTCTATATAGGAGGCAGCATTATAGTAGTTCTTGTATATAGGAGGCAGTATTATAGTGGATATATTCTTGTACATAGAGGCAGTATTATAGTAGTTATATTCTTTTACATAGGAGCAGTATTATAGTAGTTATATTCTTGTATTTAGGAGGCAGTATTATAGTAGTTATATTCTTGTATATAGGAGCAGTATTATAGTAGTTATATTCTTGTATATAGGAGGCAGTATTATAGTAGTTATATTCTTGTATATAGGAGCAGTATTATAGTAGTTATATTCTTGTATTTAGGAGCAGTATTATAGTGGTTATATTCTTGTATATAGGAGGCAGTATTATAGTAAATAGTACTTTTATTGTTGTGCATTGAAGGCAGTGAATGATGAAATGGATAGTAAGATACAGCTACATAACAATAGACTGTACGATGTATCTCAGAAATGTTGGCGGCTGCAGTCATGTTGGGATCAGCTGCTGCTCTTTGAATCTCATTTTACAGCTGCTGTCATACGGCTATAATTCGCAGCAGCAGTAAATGTCTGATTGATATCCTAGGACCTGTAGTTATGGCGGACTCTCTTTATAAACAGAGTTGTGATAAGTAACAATTATCACGTATCCTCGTACGTGGCGCAGCGTGCTGTTACATTGTTTGCATGCTTGTTTATTTGATGATTCTTCTTGCCTGTTATCGAAAGGCTTCTCGCCAAGAAAAGTCCTCCTAAAGCCGAGCTGTATTTGTGCCCACGGCTAATGTAATAAATTGGTGCCATTCTTTTTGGCTTATTCTCCATATAATTGGATAGAAGGAAGATAATAAAAGATGTTCTGTAGCCCAGCGCAGTATACGAAATGCACGTGTAGTCATAGAGACCAGGATTAGATTGGTGCCCCGTCCTGCGTTGTGCTTATCCCAAAAAGAAAAAGAAAAAATTTAAAATTGTGAACTCAGCCAGCTCCTCCTTCTCCTCCTCATCGTATTAAAACAAAATTATTAGATTTTTTAATTTTCTAATTTTTTTGTGAAAATTATTATTTTCAAATTTTTTTTTTATGTTGTAAATTGATGTATTAGATTTTCTTTTAGTGTCCATTAAAAGGGGTGTCTCCTCAATACAACCCCTGTCCTGTCCTATACTGCTAAATTGTGAGATAGGCTTTTGTGTATAAGCCAGTGTTTTTTTAAACCAGTGTGCCTCCAGCTGTTGCAAAACTACAACTCCCAGCATGCCCGGACAGCCAAAGGCTGTCCGGGCATGCTGGGAGTTGTAGTTTTGCAACAGCTGCAGGCCCCCTAGTTGGGAAACACTTGTGGTAGCCCTTGGGGGGTGTATGGTAGTGGTGGTATGGTATATGTGGTAGTGGTATGGTATTGGTGTATGAGGGGTTAATGTTAACCCTATAGTTCGTGACGCCAGGCTGATGGCTGGTATGCTGAGGCAATGCTCCGGCCTATCGCCGCCCTTCCCAGTAACGATAGGTGCATGAAATGACTGAAGGTCCACAAGGAGATTGAACTTGAACAACTTTACTTAAGTGCTTGCGATACATCCAGGGCACAGTAACAGTCTTGTACAAACAGTCCTTATATTGCTCAGTGACTGACGATTATTGCGGACCTTGAGCTATTTAGAAAGTCTCTGAATTTAGGGTAGATATTTGCAGATCTGTCCGGATTTAGGGGTTATATTAGGTCCGGTGATGCTGCAGAGTGTCTGGGAATTGATACACTCTATATTCTGAATTACTCGGCCGTTACCGCAAGGCTCGGGCCTAACTTACTGCGATAGTTGCTGCGCAGATCCTTCTCGTTTGACAGCCCAGGAACAAGAGAGAGAAAAGATGGCCACCGCTCCCCTATATGGGCAGGGGGCGGGGTGAATCCGATTGGTCCGAACATCTGTCACTCACCATTACACAGAGTAATGGGATTGCATATGTCACAGGGCCTCCAAAGGTCCTTAAGCTTAATACCATAGAGTTTACCTAGTCACGTGACCCGCAGGTCCTGCAACGCTATGGAACCGGTAATTAACCATTTATCTACATATATATTACTATATTTACATTACAATTACATAAATTACTAGGATATTAGTTGCAATAGAGGCAACAAGGGGTAGGCTACACAACAGGGATCCCTACGTCCTAGGGGCTCTGGCTATGGGGACTCACACATACATACACATACATAGGTACCGTATAAGATGCGGTACCCGGACACCACACACTGGTATAAGCAAAAGCTCAACAGTAAATCAGTGCATGGAGAATTAGGAAAATGCTGTATATAGACTGGAGGGGGGGGGGCTTCAATGAGTGGGAGGAGCCTGTATCTGGACCTTATTCGTTGGCTTATATTTATCATTAGACACAGTGGAGTTGCAAGTTAAAACACAATTCTGTAACACCCCGACATGTTTCGCCACTTGTTTGGCTTTGTCAAGGAGATAACTGACAGCAAAGTGCATTGCTCTCAGTTGTCTCCTTGACAAAGCCACACAAGTGGCGAAACATGTCGGGGTGTTACAGAATCGTGTTTTAACTTGCAACTCCACTGTGTCTAATGATAAATATAAGCCGACAAATAAGGTCCAGATAGGCTATTTAGCCAAAACATAGCCCACGCCTGCGGTGCACAGCAGGCGGTAGGTGCTAGGCACTGGGGCCTCCAAGCACCCCCTGCCGGGGTTAAGGATCTGACCAAGTACCGGACACATAAGTGGTGTCATAATAATAGAGACCACTAAGATCCATACCCTTGGGGGCATTTCAGAGGGACTTCAGAGCCTAATCTCAGGATTTGATTATAACATTGTCGCTACATGACTATTTCCTAGAGCATTTAATTGCTGCCTGAAATATTGGGGCGATACCATCTTCTAAAGCTATGAACTGTAAACAGCACAGTGATACATACACCTGGAATGGACCTCAGTAACATCCATAGGACCCCTAACAATTATAATTGCTGAGGTATTGGAACAAAAGAAGAAAAATAAAGAAAACCGTCTGGTCGTTTATACTCTACTGGAACAGTGCGTTTATCTTTATATGTGTATGCTGGCACTGCCCAGGAACCTTTTATATGTTAGAGGTTTAAGGCTCATTTAGCCCAATTGCCCAGACCCAGTAGACTTGGTGTCCCATTTATGACCTGAAGGCATATCTCACAGATTTTCAAGATTGCAGTGTTGAGCGGCAAATTTTCGCATATGCGAAAATTCGTACGTCAGTCCCACACAGTAGTATTAGAGCCTTATTAACACCACACAAGCTGGAAGCAGAGAGGGATGATCACTGTGATGTGTACTGTGGGGAAAATAAAAAGGAATATTCGTAATTGTGAATATATAGTGCGATATTCGCAAATAGTAATGTATATTCGCGAGTACATACATTACTTATCCTGTACTGATCCTGAGTTATATCCTGCATTATGCTCCAGCGCTGTACTCACTATTCTGCTGGTGAGGTCACTGTGTACATACATTACATTACTTATCCTGTACTGATCCTGAGTTATATCCCGTATTATACTCCAGAGCTGTACTCGCTATTCTGCTGGTGAGGTCACTGTGTACATACATTACATTACTTATCCTGTACTGATCCTGAGTTATATCCTGTATTATACTCCAGAGCTGTACTCACTATTCTGCTGGTGAGGTCACTGTGTACATACATTACATTACTTATCCTGTACTGATCCTGAGTTATATCCTGTATTATACCCCAGAGTGGCACTCACTATTCTGCTGGTGAGGTCACTGTGTACATACATTACATTACTTATCCTGTACTGATCCTGAGCTATATCCTGTATTATACTCCAGAGCTGTACTCACTATTCTGCTGGTGAGGTCACTGTGTACATACATTACATTACTTATCCTGTACTGATCCTGAGTTATATCCTGCATTATGCTCCAGAGCTCTACTCACTATTCTGCTGGTGAGGTCACTGTGTACATACATTACATTACTTATCCTGTACTGATCCTGAGTTATATCCTGTATTATACTCCAGAGCTGTACTCACTATTCTGCTGGTGAGGTCACTGTGTACATACATTACATTACTTATCCTGTACTGATCCTGAGCTATATCCTGTATTATACTCCAGAGCTGTACTCACTATTCTGCTGGTGAGGTCACTGTGTACATACATTACATTACTTATCCTGTACTGATCCTGATTTATATCCTGTATTATACTCCAGAGCTGTACTCACTATTCTGCTGGTGAGGTCAGTGTGCACATACAGTACATTACTTATCCTGTACTGATCCTGATTTATATCCTGTATTATACCCCAGAGCTGTACTCACTATTCTGCTGGTGAGATCACTGTGTATATACATTACATTACTTATCCTGTACTGATCCTGAGTTATATCCTGTATTATACTCCAGAGCTGTACTCACTATTCTGCTGGTGGGGTCACTGTGTACATACATTACATTACTTATCCTGTACTGATCCTGATTTATATCCTGTATTATTCTTCAGAGCTGTACTCACTATTCTGCTGGTGAGGTCACTGTGTACATACATTACATTACATTACTTATCCTGTACTGATCCTGATTTATATCCTGTAGATCTTTTATTAAAAAATATAAAACATTACAAAAAGAACAAACATCACCAATACAATAATACAAACAACATACACCTTTATAATATATACAATAATGAGTCCATATTAGTCCAAAAATGTCCAACCAAGTATCTTCTGGTCCAGCCTCATTCTCACCAAACACACCACTATAATAACAACAACTACTAAACACTCTACAATAATAATAATACTTACAGTAATAATAATAATAACAACAATAATAACTAAAAACTGGTCCGGTTGCATTTCACCACCCAAAATAATAAATATGTGTCAAACCACCAACAAACACCGCAAACAGAAAAACAGAATATACAATTTTTTTTTTTTTTTTTGGCCCTGAGCTGGTCCCGCATCCCATGCCCCCAGTACATGATAACAGACGTCCATGAACCAGTCCAGGATTTTACTTATTTATTTTTTTAAATAAAAAGTCCCACACAGAATCCCCCCTCCCCCCATCTACCCACCACCCAACCTAACACTAAACCCCAACACAACACAACCCCTAGAAAAAAAAAATACAATATATATACATATATACACATATACATAAATGTACAAACAAAACAAATATATACAAAATAATACAAACTATACAAACCAAACAACAAACAACAATAAGGCTTTTCAATCACACAAACCCCTAAAGCTCAAGTTCAGTGCCTGCAAGCCCTATATCACCATATATCTACAGCACAAAACAAAAAGACTCATGTGCCAGCATCAGCCCACCACCAGGGGGAGACGACAGGCTAAGGCACTTTAAAGGCAGAGCCCCTCCACAGACGAGAGGCCCTGCCAGCACCCAGCCTCTCGTACTCCAGAGAACGCACCTTCACCAGGTCACCAAGAATGTTCCTAACCACCTCACCCACAGGGAGGATTTTACGCTGCGTCGACACTAAACACCGTGCGTTCCACGTGTAATACCTGACCACTGAGCTGACTAGGAATAAAGTGCACCGGTCCCAGCCTCCAAGGTTTCTGAATGCCCCATAGGCCCATTCCGCATAGGAGAGACTGGCCAGCCGAGGCCAACCAATGGAAGCGCCCACCCTGTTGTAAACCTCTGTGTTAAAGGGACAATGAAGCAGAAAATGCTCCATGCTTTCCAGCATGCCTCCACACTCCTCGCGGGGACATCCCCGGTCATCAGAGCTCCTGCACTTCAGATTGTCCCTCACACACAGTTTCCCGTGGAAGCAGCGCCAAGTCAAGTCCCAAAACTTCAAGGGGATCCTGATAGAATTCAAAAGCTCTAAACCCACCTCCAGATCCCGACTTGGGCAGTCCTTGAGCACCAATGGCCTCTGGAAATGAGAAGACAGGACCCTCTTGTCAAGGAATTTCCTCGACAGAGTCCTAATCTCCCACATCCCCAGACCCCACCGACGAATAACCTTCAGAACCGGGGTAGCGTAAGCCGGGAGATGCCCGTGTGGTGTGCGAAGATCCTTCACTTGCCCTCCTGTCTCCCATTCCTGGAAGAAAGGCCGAAACCATCCCCTACAGGAGGATACCCACGGAGGAGCCCTCTCTGACCAGAGGTTTGCTATATTGGTCTTAAGAAAGGTATTTACTAGGAATACCACGGGGTTGACCATACACAACCCCCCTAGTCTCCTTGTACGGTAAGTAACCTCCCTCTTCACTAGGTTCAGTCTATTCCCCCATAACATTTGGAAGAACACACTGTAGACCCGGGTCCAAAGAGGTTCTGGCAACATACATACACTGCCCAGATATATCAGCAAAGGGAGCAGGAAAGTTTTCATCAGGTTAACCCTTTCCCGGAGGGTCAAAGACCAACCCTTCCACTGATCCACCTTCTGAGCGGCGATCTTAAGCCTGCTGTCCCAGTTTTGTTTGGGGTAATCCCCGTGACCAAATTCGATGCCGAGGACTTTTGCAGATTCCTGGGGCTCTGGAAGGGCGTCCGGGAGGTTAAAATCAGGATCTCCCTCTCCCAGCCAGAGACTCTCACACTTATCCTGATTGATCTTGGACCCGGATACCTCCGAGTAGCGGTCCACCTCCGACATCACCCATCTGCCCTCCTCTTGTGAGGAGATAAACACGGTGATATCATCAGCGTACGCTACCGCCCTCAGAGCCGAATCCGGCACCGCCAGGCCCATTCTCACCCCCGCCAACGGTCCACAACCAATCCTTCTAAGGAAAGGATCGATTGCAAACACGTACAGCAAAGGGCTCAAAGGACAACCCTGACGGACACCAGACCCAACCTCAAAAGAGCGGCCAATCCAACCATTCACAAGCGGGAAACTCTCTGCCCCTACATACAAGGTCTTAAGCCAATCAACAAAACCCCCTGGCAGGCCATATCTCAGAAGGACAGACCAGAGGTACTCATGGTTAACCCGATCAAACGCTTTTGCCTGATCCAAGGACAGCAAGTACCCCTTCCAGTGGCCAGCCCTACCCTGCTCCACAGCCTCTCGGACACTGAGCACAGCACTAAATGTACTGCGGCCCGGAACAGAGCAATGCTGAGCCCCCGAAAGGAGCCGGGGTGCAAACTCCACCAGCCGGTTAAACAGCACTTTTGCCAGAATCTTTCTGTCCGCATTAAGAAGTGCTATGGGACGCCAATTCTCAATGTGGGACGGGTCTTTACCCTTTGACAGGATGATCAGCGCTGACCTCCTCATTGACTTTGGCAAAGTGCCCGAGGATAGACACTCATTAAAAACCGCAGTCAAGAGGGGAACCAAAGGGTCCTTAAAGGTCTTATAGAACTCAGATGTTAAGCCATCCGGACCGGGTGACTTCTTGAGGGCAAGCCCATCAATAGCCATCCTG
Organism: Hyla sarda; assembly: GCF_029499605.1. Classification (NCBI taxonomy): domain Eukaryota; kingdom Metazoa; phylum Chordata; class Amphibia; order Anura; family Hylidae; genus Hyla; species Hyla sarda. The sequence goes on from NC_079195.1 coordinate 17,320,850, forward strand.
ACTTCCTCTTCCCGGATCATCTCTGTCAAAACGTCAAGAGAGGGGTCTACTCCTGGTTCAGGGATGGTTTCAGCCAAGAAAGCTGATACCTTATCTCGATCTAGATCCTTCCTTCCCAAGAGGTGCGAGTAGAAGGATCTGACGACCTCCAGGATCCCTGATCTGGACCTCTTCAAGGATCCCGTACTATCAATCAGTCCTGAGACCACTTTACTACTCACTGACATCTTGCAGTTTCTGTAAGGGTCGGGCGAGCGGTACTTCCCGTAATCCCTCTCAAAAACCAAAGATGCGTGCCTATCGTACTGGCACTTCATCAACAAGGACTTCACTCTGGAGATATCCTCTCGGCTACCTCCAGTCGAGACAAGGTTCTCAAGTTTCTTCCTCAGGCCCTGGTACAAACGGTACCTGTTTAGGCTTCTGAGGCCCGAGAGCTGGCGGAAGAATCTCGCAACCCTTTCCTTGAAGATCTCCCACCACTCTGACTTACTGTTACAAAGGCCCAGCAATGGTACCTGGCTCTGAAGAAAATCCTCAAAGGACTGTCTTATCTCCGCTTCTTCCAAGAGAGACGAATTCAGCTTCCAATAGCCTCTGCCCATCCGGGGGGTCTCTGTGACATTCAGAGAAAACAAAATTAAACAGTGATCGGAGAACTCCACCTCAACAACAGACACTGCTGAAGAGACGGCTTCCTCCTTTAAATAAAACCTGTCTATCCTAGACCTACAACTACCCCTATGATAGGTGAATCCCGCGTGGCCTGGGGTGTGCCGGATGTGGACATCCACCAGGCGAGCCTCACTCGCTATGCTATTAAGGGCGACGCTATCATAAGTCAGCTTGTCTCTGGAACCTCCCCTATCTTGGGGCCTCGTGACAGCATTGAAGTCCCCTCCAAAGACCACCTGCCGACTTGTAAAAAGATAGGGCTTGATCCTCATAAAGAGGCACTTCCGGTCCCACTTAGACTGTGGGCCGTAGATGTTAATAAGGCGAAGTTCTTGTCCCCTCATGAGGACATCTAAGATCAGGCACCTCCCCATTTCTAACTCGATAACCCGTCGGCATTCTACCGCTGCGGTAAAAAGGACCGCCACTCCGCTATACGGCTCGGCCCCAAGAGACCAGTAGGAGGGCCCATTCCTCCACTCTCTTTTAGCCTTGTAGATAGATGACATATCTGTAAGCCTGGTCTCCTGCAAAAATAAAATATCAGCATTAATATGGGCAAAAAAATCATAGGCAGCAAAACGAGCTGTATCTGACTTAATGCTGGCGACATTAATGGACGCCAGCGTCAACGGAGAGGGTGCCGCCATCAAGGGTGATTGAGTTAAACAGCTTTCTTTTTCCCACTCCCCTTCTCACCCTCCACATCAGAAGAACTCTTCACCCTCTTTAGAGAAATGGAAGTGTCCATCTCACCAGACGTCGTTTTACTTTCCTCGTCTCCGGATTCTAGGCCAGTCCCTTCCCCCGAGGACATAACCTCCCCAGGGGAAGAGGACTCGGCGCCCCCTGGAAGCCCCTCTGCCACCTCCCCCTCATCCTCCCCTTCCGAAGAAGAGGAGGAGATGTCCCTGAGGGGTCGGAATCGATTGGAAAGGCCAACCAGAAGGGAGTCAGTTTTGCCTTCCTTTGGCACCTGGACCAGGGTGGGAGAAGATCTTAAATCTCCCTTTTTTTTTTTACTTGTACCCCGCTTTCGTGTCTCCTTCTGCCATCCCACATCATCCTCCTCCACGCTATCTGAGGAGATGGCACCTTCCTCATTCTGGATCCTCCTGACCTCCTCATTCAGCTCGCCATCCCTCAGGGTCTCAGCAGCAAGGTTGGCCTCTGGGACAGAATGAGAGGTCGTCCCAGTAACCCGGGCTTTCCCCATCACCCTATCCCTTTGGCGTTTATCAAGACGTCTTAGTTGGGCTGGTGTCTTTCTCTTGCTGTTCCTCACTGACCCCTCAGTTCCTCCACCCCTGCTAGTCCCCTCCCCAGCAGATTCCGGCTCGTGATCTTCACCCGCTGGGGACAAGACTGCATTTGCGAAAGAACGAGGACAACGACTGAATGGGTGACCTAAGTCACCACACAGGTGACACCTAATCTCCGCACAAGATGCGGCAAGATGGCCTACACCCCCACACAAGGCACATTTCTGCACCGTACAGTTTGCACTGAAGTGTGTGGGGTCACCACATCTGTGACAGAGCTTCGGCTGACCCCGGTAGAAAATCTGGATACGATCCCTGCCGAGAAAGGCAGAGGATGGAATATGGGTAACTGTATTTCCTGAACGTTTAAGTTTTACCAGAAACGTCCAGGCTCCTGACCAGATGCCAAACTCGTCCCTGTTCTTCTGCGGGACCCCCATTACCTCGCCATACCGTCCTAACCAGGTGATGATGTCAACACAAGAGAGTGATTCGTTACGGGTCAAAACGGTCACTCTCTTGATTTCGTTTTGACGAGACAATGCCTGTACGGCAAAGTCTCGCCAGCCGGGCTCATTCTTTACCAATTCATAATTCGACCAGAAAAGCTCAAGCCCCTCTGGCCGAACAAAACTGATATCGAATTCAGGAGCACCGTAGGGATGTATCAAGGCAAAGATATCAACTGCCTTGAAGCCCATCTTTAGCAAGAGCTCAACCACTTTGGTCCTTGAAGGACACCTATCTTCGCCCTGCCACCGAAGACGGACCACATTCCTACGGTTACTACCTGCCCCGGCTGTTGGGAGGGACCACACAGTATCGCCCCCTCTTTCCTCTCGGAAGGCAGAGAGACCGTGTCTCTCTATCCAGAAGGACAGATCAACTGCTCTACCCTCTACATTAATCGACCTTTCCCCCTTTTTCAGAGCCTCCAGGAGACGTCGCTGCAATAAACCGTCCCTAGAGTCAGGAGACGAGGAAAGTATTCTACTTCCCCCAGCAGTGACATTGGCATAACTCCTATGGTCTGTCACCACTGGGGGGGCAACCGGACCAGACCCTACACCTACACCACTTCTAATGACAACATCCCCACCACCCCCAATAACAACATTAGCACTTCCCCCAACAACATTGTTTCCAATAACATCATCTGTAGTCCCATCACCACCCCTAATTTCAGCAACAGCAAAATCACCTTCTCCAATAATATTAACCTCCATCCGCTCCCCAGTCATACACCCCGTACCCCCATTTACCTTCTCATTCACACTGGCTGGACCAGAAACAGATAATCCGGCCTCAGCATCACGGGGCACTAGGGCTGGGACAACCTCCGCTGGCCCTTTAAGGGACCGGGCAGCATGCTTGCCCGGTCTAGAGGAGGCCCCAGCCCTGTTCTTATTAGTGCCCTCCGCCTCATCAGCATCATCTCCAGTCTTTTCATGGCGCCGCTGATCAATGGGATCAGCGGCACCAATACAAAACAAACGTTTTTCTTCACTTTTGGGAGTGTCCGTTATGCCCTTTGCTACCTCCGGCACTGAGTCACCCCCCTCTCCCACAGGGGAGCGAACTACAGCACCGGAGTCTGCCTCTCTGCCCACCGCTGGGCCGCCCTCACTGTACGGCCTTTCGGCCGATGCCTTCTCTGCTCCATCCCTGCTACTGCAAACAGGCATGGAGCTCTGCGCCCTTTTAGTATCTGTACTCTCCCCGCACCTTTGCACCGAGTCCACCACAGAACACGGGCTGGGCTGGGTAACGGGGCTTGCACAATGAGCTGACCCTGCGGCCGACTCAGGGTATACAGGGAGGGGGGTGTAGATGTAACTCACCACTTCTTGCTGCTTTGGCTTGGTCTTCTTTTTCTTCTTACCCCCAGGTGCCTCATTTGGGAGCTCATCTCCAAACATCAGGTTCTGAGGACACACTGGGGATTCCAGCATGCGGATCTGGGCCATTAGCGCCCCTCCCTGGTAGCTGCTGTCACTGTCCTCCCCTGAGTCGGCAGGTGATACTGCTGGTTGCTGTGCAGGGGGCCCACTGTACGGGGCCTGCTGCTGTTGCCGCAGGCCACCAGGTGGATCTGGCTGTAGTTCTTCCTCCATCTCCTCCACATCATCCACCTGGCTCTCAGGTTGCAGCCCCATCAACCTTTTATTTTTTTCTTCTTCTGTCACCCTGAAGCGCTCCTCATTTTCCAGTTTCTCTTTAAATGGACCACTCTTCTCCAATAATTCGGCTCTCCTCTCCTCCAAAACTTGTATTTCAGACATTAGTGTCTTTATCTCCCCCTGGATCTCTGTCTTTTTCCTTTTTGGAGTAATCTTGGCCTTGGCCCGGGCACAGCGCAGTTCCTCTCGGAGCCTCCTGATGGCCTTACAGGCGTCTTCATACTCACGGAGGTGACTTTTTACCCGGGAGGTATAGGTGGAAATAGACTCCCGGGTCCTCAGCACTCCCCAACCTTCCTCACTGAGGTCGGCTTCACCTCCGTGAGCACTCTGCCTTCTTCCTGATGAACCCAGCTTTCCGCTGGAAGCACCCAGCTTTCCCGAGGTGGATCCAGCCTTGGAGCTTCTCGCCTCTGTGGGGGGAGTTGGAGCAGCATTGCTGCGACTCCTGGTGGAACGCCTCACCCCCAAATCCTCCGATGTTCCGGCCGCTTGCTGGCTTCTACTGCTCCCCTGCGGCCTAGTCCGAGGAGCAGAAGCCTGGGCCTCGCCTCCCTCACTCATGCCTGGAAACCCACTCCCTCCCTGGGGAGGAGGAAGCAGGCCCCAGGTGGAACAGATGGTAATTCCCTGGAGCTCAGGAGACACAGCAGACACACAGCACAGCTGAAGCACGACCACACCCGCAACTAATTGGTCAGCACTCCAGAGCTGTACTCACTATTCTGCTGGTGAGGTCAGTGTGCACATACATTACATTACTTATCCTGTACTGATCCTGATTTATATCCTGTATTATACCCAAGAGCTGTACTCACTATTCTGCTGGTGAGGTCATTGTGTACATACATTACATTACTGATCCTGTACTGATCCTGAGTTATATCCTGTATTATACTCCAGAGCTGTACTCACTCTTTTTGTTCAAAATAAAACATATGTGTGTGTTTTTTACTCATTTTTTTTATGTATTGCTTTTCAACTAAGTGGCCCAAATTTATGTAAAGTCGCATGTCGGGCTGTTTGAAGCAATTTTAGAAACGCCTGTCATCTGTGTGAATAGAAAAGCCATACAAAATAGGAAGCCATTTTGGGGGTGATCCCTTGTATGTTACTCCACGGCAAGTTAGTAGTTTCATTGTTGACATTTTATCTCTTTTATGCATCTATGAAGGAGGAATTCGAAAAGATGCGTTGCAATGTGTGTTTAGTAAGCTGTTTTTTATTTGGTGGAGATTTGCACCCTTTTTGGCGGTTTGCGCCAAAGTATGCAACTTTTTCTTTTTTAAAGTCACTGTTTCGGAAATCCCTGACCACTGCAAAAACACAACTCAAAACACATCTCTGTGTCTACCAGAGCAAAAAAAAAAATAATAAAAAGTCACAAATAAAGTCGCTAATAACGCACTGCGCTAAAAGATTGCGCCAAATTTACACAAGAAAACCAGAGTAAAAGGCTTCATAAATACCCCCCTATATACATTGAGCTGCAGCAATGTCAACCGGACCTTCATGGGCCGGCGTGGTCCGGCTGACATTGCTGCCGCTTTGTGATCTTCGGTTGCTTCACTAAAGTATCGGAATTACCTGCGAAGCTCCTGAAAATTACAGCGCGGTAAATTATATGTTTCACTATTACAAAATCCATTTGTAGTCGTTGCCAGGATTGATTTTTTTTAAGCAGACATGTCGCAATCCTCTAAATCTTTATTATAATAACAACGTGTTCCTCGCGGTAAATGTTTCTCAGGAATAATTATATGATATGCTGCGAAATTGGTTTTTGAAGCGGTGAATCGCTCACCTGCAATAAGCATTAGTGTACACAGAAGATGGGGCTCCCGCAGCCACAGAAGGGGCCCAGGGTAATTTCTGGGCAATACCAACCAGGACGGAAGGGTCTGGGGTTCCTGCGTCATGCGTCCCTTGGCTGTCAGAGCATGATGGGAGTTGTAGTTTTTAAACAGCTGGAAGGCTACAGGTTGGGAAACACGGGTCCAGAATATCATATTTCAAGGCCTAATTCTTTTTATTCACATATTAACTCCTTCCTACCAACAATTTGTTGAGATCCCAGTTTGGTTTGGACCATCTCAATGTGTACCTGGTGTTTTCAGAACATTTTAAAGGGGTACTCCAGTGAAAAACTTTTTTTTTTTTTTTTTATCAACTGGTGCCAGAAAGTTAAGCAGATTTGTAAATTACTTCTATTGAAAAAAATCTTAATCCTTCCTGTACTTATTAGCTGCTGAATACCACAGTGGAATATCTTTTCCGTTTGAAACACAGAGCTCTCTGCTGACATCACGAGCACAGTGCTCTCTGCTGACATCTCTGTCCATTTTAGGAACTGTCCAGAGTAAAAGGAAATCCTCATAGCAAACATATGCTGTTCTGGACAGTTCCTAAAATGGACAGAGATGTCAGCAGAGAGCACTGTGCTCGTGATGTCAGCAGACAGCTCTGTGTTTCAAACGGAAAAGAAATTCCACTGTAGTATTCAGCAGCTAATAAGTACAGGAACGATTAAGATTTTTTTAATAGAAGTAATTTACAAATCTGTTTAACTTTCTGGCACCAGTTGATTTAAAAAAATATATATATATTTTCACCGGAGTACCCCTTTAAAGGGGTACTACGTCGGAAAACATTGTATCCCCTATCCAAAGGATTGGGGATAAGATGTGTAATCGCAGGGGTCACGCCACTGGGGACCCCTGCTACGGCACCCCAGTCATCCAGCGCATGGAGCGAACTCTGCTCCGTGCCGGATGACTGGCGACTACAGCCGTCACACCCCCTCCATTCATGTCTATGGAAGGAGGCGTGACGGCTACTACGTAGCCGTCACGCCCCCTCCCATAGACATGAATGGAGAGGGCGTGGCGTCACAAACACTGAAGCTCCAAGCTTTCATGTTCTGGATGTCGCCGCTGCCGGCCCGGAGATCGCGGGAGTCACCATCGGCAGGACCCCTTTAATCAGACATCTTTTCCAGCAGAGTACCCCTTTAAGGATAAGCTGTCCTGTGTGTACATGAGGAGCAGCACAATTTCTGGCCATTATATACCTTGTATTCGTCTTTAATTTTCAGTTGTCCCGTAGCTATTAGGTGTAGACTAGCCGCTATGATGTCTCCAATACACTGCAGACACAGAAGATGGGATCCTGTTCCTCCACATATTTATGGAACACCTTCAGAAGCAGCAGCAGCATAGAGGAAGTTATAGAGCAGTACTGAGCTATGTAAGCTGAGAATCCAGCGCTGGGGTGAGATATAACAGAGCAGGAGAGGTTTGCTATGGGGATTTTCTCCTGCTCCGTACAGTTCCTGACATGGACAGAGGTGTCAGCAGAGAGCACTGCGGTCAGACAGAAAATAAATTTTAAAAGAAAAGAACTTCCTGTGGAGCATACAGCAGCTGATAAGTACTGGAAGGATTAAGATTTTTAAATAGAAGTAATTTACAAATCTGTAGAACTTTCTGGCACCAGTTCATTTATCACTGGTAACAATCCCCTTTTTTTTTTTTTTTTAGTCCTGTAGCTTATATCGCTGTTGATAAACTTTATTATTTGAGGCCTATTATTTCCTTGATCACATCTCAATATGCAGAGACAGGCAAAACATTTGCAGACAGAAGTAGCTGTGGTCAAAAGTTAAAGCTTTACACAAAGGGCAGAAGATGGCTCTAACAAATTGTAGCCAAAAAAAAACAAAACTATTGAATGCAAGTTTAAAAGGCTTATTTAATGTTTGCCGAAATTCATATCCAGCAACGGCCCTGTAAAAAAAGAGAAAGTTACCTAGCCTCGGCTCCTGCTGGTACCTCACAGCTCCTGTTCAGCTTCCTATGATCACCCAGACTTTTGTCTTCTTCCTGCTCCCGAGACAAGCTTTTAGTGAAGGACCTGCCTGCTCAGCCAATCACTGGACAAGATGAGGCACTGCTGCAACCAGTGATTGGCTGAGCTGGCAGGTCCTTCACTGAATGCAGGAAGAAGAGCCGATAGGAAGCTGCGGAGGACTGGGGTTAGGTAAGTACAAGTTTTTTCTATTCTTTTCCAGCTATAGTGGGATGTGAATTTTTTCTAAATGCTGGATAAGCCCCTCTAACCCTTTCACACCCCCTGATGTATAGTTGCATCTTTGGCACAAATATGTCAATGTGAAATGATGTATATTTACGTCATATAGCATTCATAGTCTATGAAGTGAGCTTAGGAGCTGCGCTTGCTTATTAATAGTGAGAAATGGTTAATATCAGCAGCTAGGACTCCCTACAATGACAAGAAGCGTCGATCTTTAACCATTTAACCCTTTAGATCAATCAAAAAATAATTTATAATTTAAAAAACCTATATAAAATGTGGATCGCTTTATTTGTCTTGACCCACAGAATAAACATAACATTTCATTTTAACCATAAAACGCACTGCATTGAAAAGAAAGCCTCCCAAAAAAGTGCTTAAAGGGTAGCTCCCACCATCCTATTATTTTTTTTTTTGCTAGCCCGTTCGCCCCCTCCCCCCCCCCCCCCCCCCCCGCTACAGCACCGGCCCGTTCCCTCCTCCCCCCCCCCGCCCCGCCTACCCCATTCCCTCATTACACTTGCAGTTACTGCAGAGTCCGGCAGCGGGCGTGCAGGGACAGCAGCGGCAACGAGGCGGCGGTGGCGATGTGCGGGAGGAGTGGCCTCCCAGCTAGTGGCCGGGGAGCCAATGCGCTCGCTCCCGTGAAGCTCGCTCGCCAGTGCAGCCTAACTGAAAAAGGACTGATTGCCACTCCAAAATTAGTCCTTTTTCAGTGGCCGTTTTTTTTTTATGTAAATTAAACCTTTTTAATGAAAAAAATAAATAAATAAAAGTATATTAGAGATATGTAAAAAAGAAATATATTGCCCGGACCTTCCAAGGTAGTGTATTTAAATTATATAAATGATAGAAAACTGGGTCGTACTCCAATAATAATTCATTGATTATTTATTAAAAATGTATAGTGCATTATTCCTCACAGGGCCCTTGTGAGAAGAAACACATATAATAGATATACAAAATTACAAAATTAAAATATAGAAATGTTATAAAAATGTATCACTGGCATATGGAATAGATTAGCTTAGCTCTATGTTGGTGGATTCATATAACGTCTTTAGAGTATTGTAAAGGTATAAATGTCCTTTAGTATGGTAATTAAAGTGGATACTCTATTACCGGTCCTGGGTGATATGGCTGTGTCAGCTCCCGTGTCCGGATGGCGGTCAGCGGTCCTAGATGGTGCTGTGGCTTTGTCTTTCAAGATCCAGGTGTTTATGCGGTGTTGGTCGTCCCAGGTTAGTGGCACTGGCGGGTGCCGATGGTAATTCACCGGGAGGCCGTGCGCTGGCAGGCGCTGTTGGAAATTTGTCAGGAGACCAAGCGCTGGCAGGCGCTGATGGTATCGATCTCCTCACCGCTGGACTTGGAAGCCGGAGACTACACGCTGGGTAGATGGAGCTTGCCTCGTGTAGGTGGCGTGTGACGTCAGCTGGAACCGGAGTTGACCAGGTAAAATCAGGACCGGACACTAGTCTAGGTCGACTAATGCGTGAGGGATCCACAATATAATGGATTTGCTCCGTGAACTAGAGCTTGGATTCATACAGAGCATATATGCCAGTGTACAAAATCAGTGCATAAGACTAGACGCGTTTCAGGGTTCTCAGATACGACCCTTTCCTCAGTAGTCATAATGGTTAAAAGCAATATTTGTCTATTTATAGGAGTACGAATCCCATAATTCAACAGTGTTCTAAGTGATAACAGAAACATGGAATGGATGATCAAAATAGGGAATTACCTAGAGAGCAATAATGAATGTGAATACCGTCAAAAGACGGAAAATAAATGCCACTAACCTGGGACGACCAACACCGCATAAACACCTGGATCTTGAAAGACAAAGCCACAGCACCATCTAGGACCGCTGACCGCCATCCGGACACGGGAGCTGACACAGCCATATCACCCAGGACCGGTAATAGAGTATCCACTTTAATTACCATACTAAAGGACATTTATACCTTTACAATACTCTAAAGACGTTATATGAATCCACCAACATAGAGCTAAGCTAATCTATTCCATATGCCAGTGATACATTTTTATAACATTTCTATATTTTAATTTTGTAATTTTGTATATCTATTATATGTGTTTCTTCTCACAAGGGCCCTGTGAGGAATAATGCACTATACATTTTTAATAAATAATCAATGAATTATTATTGGAGTACGACCCAGTTTTCTATCATTTATATAATTTAAATACACTACCTTGGAAGGTCCGGGCAATATATTTCTTTTTTACATATTTTATAATTTTTGCAACTGTGGTATAGTTGCATGCCCTGTTGACCTCAGGTAGTATTTAAATACTAATTGTGAGCTGCACTTGCACCCCCCGTTTTTTCTTTATATTAGAGATATGTTGTAGTACATAAGTACTACAACATATCAAAAAATAAAGTTGGTGACAGTGCCCATTTAATTGATTTTTTTCTTTCCAATGTCGCCTCTTAAATATCTTTTTGGGCCTTGTCATAGAATTTGTGGTAAAAGTCCTCATATGGCTCTGTAGGTGAAAAGTTAAAATAGTAATGGATAAGGATAAAAACTAAAAATGCAAAAATACAAATTGGATGCATTCTTAAGGCCAAAACAAGGCTGCGTCATGAAAGGGTTAATGAAAACCTGTCAGATTTTACCATATATAACGTGGCAATGCGTTACACATGGTATAATCTTCTTCCTTACCATGTCGGCAGATGAAGACATGAAGTTTAAAGGGGTATTCCGGCCAAAGACATCTTATCCCTTATCCAAAGCATATGGGATAAGATGTGTGATGTCGGGGGTCTGGCCACTGGGGACCCCCCGCGATCTCCGTGCAGTACCCGCATTCTATACTGGGCTGCTGCTCCAGTCTTGGAAACCTCTTAAGTTTCCAGGACTGGAGACGTGACATCACACCACGCCCCCTCCATTCATGTCTATGGGAGTGGGTGTGATGGCCGTCACGCCCCCTCCCGTAGACATGAATGGAGGGGGCGTGGCATGACATCACAAGGGGGTGTGGCGTGACACCATGTCTCCAGTCCCGGAAACACAGAGGTTTCCGAGACTGCAGCAACAGCGCAGCATAGAATGTGGGTGCTGCACAGAGATCGTGGGGGGGGAAGGGGGTTGCAGCGGCGGGCCCCCCGCGATCAGACATCTTATCCCCTATCCTTTGGACAAGGGATAAGATGTCTTTGGCCGGAATATACCACGCAGAGGTGGCTTCATTTCGGATGGGACCCTAACACTCATTTCACTCACCTCTGCTGGGCACATGGCCTCTGACTGGGTGACATGCTGGATCCACTATCAATTTAATAAACCTCCTGTGAAACAGCAGAGGTGAGTGAAATGAGTGTTAGGGTCCCATCCGAAATGAAGCCACCTCCGCGTGGTGGATGGGGACACATTTTGATCAAAAAGTGCGCTCCATTTTTTTGACCAAGAGTGCAGCTGCAACCTTCTTTTTTTGTATACTCTGTAACAGATGTCCGCTACCGGCCCGTAGGTAGTCCTCTGGGCGGCGGCCATCCTCTAGTCCTGTTCCAGCCTAGTCATGCTCCAGCTGTAATCACGCCCCCTCAGTGTGATTGACAGCCGGGGGACAGCCTACTTCAATGCTCTGCTCCATCTTCTTAGGAAGCAGAGTGGTGACGCCGGCTGTCAATCATGCTAAGGGGGCGGGATTACAGCCAGAGCAACGGGACTATAAAAGAATGACTCCCGCCCAGGGGGCAACTTACAGGCTAGGGGAGGGGGGACGCATTTCAAACCTCATATCTTCACTATCGCTGCCGGCAGGAACGTCTCCTCAGTATGGTAAGGAAGATTATACCATATATAACAGAGTTATTTATTTAGTAGTGCCAGGACCACAAAAATGTATACTGGAGGCATGGACACACGCGATCTGGTCTAATGGGTCATGTTTCACCGTCTTTCCCACTTTTGGTCATGTGTATGTCACCGATCACCGATAAAGCCTTCAGAGTTGACTGCCTGGTCAAGCTTGGTGGGGGGTTCTATATGGTTAAATACTTATAGGGGGAGATTTATCAAAACCTGTGTAGAGGTAGAGTGGTGCAGTTGCCCATAGCAACCAAACAGATTACTCCTTGCATTTCTTACAGGTCTCTTTAAAGGGGTACTCCGGCCCTGAGACATCTTATGCCCTATCCAAAGGATATGAGAGAAGATGTCTCACCGCGGGGGTCCCGCCGCTGGGGACCCCCTCAATCTTGCATTCGGCACCCACCTGTTTGAGCTGCACGCCCACGGGGTAGCGACCAAGCGGCCAGAGTATCATGACATCACGACTCCGCCCCCATGTGATGTCATCCCCCGCTATGCAAGTCTATGGGAGGGGGCGTGACGGCCGTCACGCCCCCTCCCACCACGGCGTGTAGCTCAAACAGGTGGGTGCCGAATGCAAGATTGAGGGGGTCCCCAGTGGTGGGACCCCCACGGTGAGACATCTTATCCCCTATCCTTTGGATAGGGGATAAGATGTCTCAGGGCCGGAGTACTCCTTTAAAAATGAAAGAAGCAATCTGATTGGTTGCCACGGGCAACTGCACCCCTCTTCCTCTACACAGATCTTCCAAGATGACAATGCTCTCACACACACTGCTCCATGTTTTGGATGTACCCTGGCCATCCAGTAGGTTGCCACCTTTCTTGCAAAAAAAAAACGGCCATGCTAATTTGCATAATTAATTTTATATGCAAAATCACAGGATACACATATGCAGGTGACATTTTGTGTCCTATTCTGACCCCTACAACCTTTTTATTTCTCCTTATACGGCCTGTATGAGGGCTCATTTTTTGCGCCCCGGTCTGTAGTTTTGATGTGACTTTTTGATCACTTTTTTAAATTAAATTCAGGAGTGGCAGTTAGTTACTAACTACAACTCCCAGCATGCCCTGATACAGACTGTAGCTACGCAGCTGCCCCAAACAAAAACTACAGCTCCCAGAATGTTGGGCCATATAGTACAGGTCAGTGTTTCCCAACCAGTGTGCCTCCAGCAGTTGCAAAACTACAACTCCCAGCATGCCCGGACAGCCAATGGCTGTGATAGGTGGCCAAAATATCGGCTGCTCTCGTAAAATCCCGGCCAGGTGGCAACCCTACCGTCCAGTCACCGGATGTGAATATTATTATTGGGACTATGGGGGGCGCTCCAGAGAACTAGGATAGGAGTTGATTCCCACCATCGAACTCCGGTGGAATTAGGAGTAAACCGGCGGCTTTTGGGGTGAAGTCTATTTGTCAGAAAGCTAACACGATATCACCCATACATGTTTATTTTGGTGAAATGAGAGGTTTTCCTTCCCCCTACAGAAGGGATTTGTCCTCCGTGAACCGTCCATTGACGAGTCCCATCCCCAGTCTTCTAAACATTCCCGCGGTCAGGACCTTCAGCTGATACGTTGCACCTGCCCTCTGTGTACTCATAGGAGGCTCATTCTCAGGAACAGCTACTTAAACAAACAAAAGCCGCAGATTTTCTGCTACGATGGAACCCTTTGCCGTTCATTGTTCTCAGGACGTTGAGAATGTTTGAACAAGATCAGTTTCCACAACTTATTCTTTCCCCCTTGAGATCTCATAATTCCTTCCAGCTGAGTGACGGACCTGACAAGAAGCATTGGCATGTCGTGTCGTGGTTATATAAGACAGGCAGGAGTATGGGGAATACAATTCTATGGAGAACGTTTTCTACACCAGTGTTTCCCAACCAGGGTGTCTCCAGCATGCCTGGACAGCCGAACTGTATTATTTGATCTTGCTTTTTGTCCCCTGATGAACCCTATTTTCAGAATAGGGATGAAACACGTCGGGATGTAAAGTTAGGTAATAGAAATAGGAAAAGTGACACTGACCCGGCTATTCATTCGGGCTGTTCGGGACCGCCACGGTGAAATTGCGGCGGTCCCGAACAGCCCGACTGAACAGCCGGGTTAGTGTCACTTTCCCTTCAGACGCGGCGGTCAGCTTTGATCGCTGCGTCTGAAGGGTTAATACAGGGCATCACCGCGATCGGTGATGTCCTGTATTAGCTGCGGGTCCCGGCCGTTGATGGCCGCAGGGACCTCCGCGATAGGTGTGTATTTGCCGTATAAGACGCACCAACTTTTTCCCCCCAGTTTTGGGTAAGAAAAAGTGCGTCTTATACGGCAAAAAATACGGTATTTTGTAATATTATGTCTGATACTTGTCTATGTTTGTACCCCATCATTGTAAGCGCTGCGGAATCTGTAGGCGCTATATAAATAAATAAAATAATAATAAATTTACCATTATCATTGCTCTTTTCAGGTTTTCCTTTGCACATTTATCATTTAGGGTACATTCCCATACGGCGTATTTTGCTGCGTATTTGCTGCTGCGTATTTTATTTTCTCTGTTGAAGTCAATGGGTAGGAAAATACGCAGCACCAAATACGCAGCAAAATACGCCGTGTGGGAACGTACCCTTAAGGACCATTCCAACCAGGAATAATAAAAGTTCAATCACATAAGGATTTCCCCGGGTTACTTTACTTACCCCGACATTCCAGCCCAGTCGGTAAATCAGTCTTTCACTGTAGAGTGATTCACTTTATTCTCTCTTTCCCTGGATGTTCCAGTAGAGTCAGTCAGACCTGGAGAGGAACCAGGAAGGTGGAACTGTAAGGTCCCGTTCACATAATGGAATTTCCGTGCAGAAATCTGAATTAGAAATCCGCACAGAGATTCCATAGTAGCAGGGTCCCATTGATTTCTATGGGATTCTGCTGCACTGTTCACAGAATTTTCTGAATTTTCGAGCCATCTGGCATGGAAATTCAGATTCGGATGTCTGCAGAAAAAATAGACAAATCCATTGTTTCTGCAGAGTCTGCACAGAAATGCGTTGCCGTCTATGAGGAGGCGCATTTCCGAGCAGT
>NC_079195.1:17649562-17714562 GCF_029499605.1 Hyla sarda
TGGCACTGGGGGCCTTGTATGTGTACAAGACATCATGAAATCTGAGGATTACCAATGGATTTTGGGTCGCACTGTACAGCCCAGTGTCAGAAAGCTGGGTTTGTGTCCGAGATCTTGGGTCTTCCAGCAGGACAATGACCCCAAACATACGTCAAAAAGCCCCCAGAAATGGACGGCAACAAAGCGCTGGAGAGTTCTGAAGTGGCAGCAATGGGTCCAGATCTAAATCCCATTGATCATCTGTGGAGAGATCCTAAAATTGCTGTTGGGAAAAGGCGCCTTCCAGTAAGAGACCTGGAGCAGTTTGTAAAGGAAGAGTGGTCCAACATTACGGCTGAGAGGTGTAAGAAGCTTATTGATGGTTATAGGAAGAGTGGTCCAACATTCCGGCTGAGAGGTGTAAGAAGCTTATTGATGGTTATAGGAAGACACTGATTTCAGTTATTTTTCCAAAGGGTGAGCAACCAAATATTAAGTTAAGGGAGCCAATAATTTTGTCCAGCCCATTTTTGGAGTTCGGTGACATTAGGTCCAATTTGCTTTTTTTTTCCTCCTTTTTTGGTTTAGTTCCAATACACACAAAGGGGATAAACATGTGTATAGCAAAACATGTGTTACTGCAATCCTTTCCTGTGAGAAATACTTCATTTTCTAGAAAAATTTCAGGGGTGCCAACATTTACGGCCATGACTGTATCTTAATCCATCTCCTGGGAACCTTGGACCCTGTTTCCCATAGATGTGAATTGTCCTTTTGAAATATTTTCCTTCTTGGTCCTGTGCTGTATAGTAAATCTACTCTGGCAGCTGGCGCCATCAGTTACGTAACACAGAGGTTGGGTGCTGCCGTATTCTGCATCGGGGGCACACTGTGGCTATTGTATCGAAATGTTTCTTCTAAATGATTATATTCGCAATACAACCAGCAGTTGTGAGACTACAACTCCCAGCATATCCTGAGCCGCCGTCTTGGATGTTTCCGTACTATACTGCACTGACTGTAACATCAAATTCCATTTTTTTTTCCAACATAGAGATTTTTTTATTATCTTATTTTATTCCTGGCAGACTGAGCTTCACTATAATCCAGTAATTCCCAAATGACCTGACTCGCTGACAGCAGAAATGAGCAGATACGTGCACCAGACTGTGGGAGAAGAGGCGGCGGAAGTGACCGCAGCTGCGGAGGTCTCCTGAAATACCATAGGGCTCCTCCCATCTTCCAGGTAGAAGGGTAGAATGGGCCAATAAAGCAGTGTTTCCCAATCAGGGTGCCTCCAGCTGTGGCCAAACTACAACTCCCAGCATGCCCGGACAGCCGAAGGCTGTCCGGGCATGCTGGGAGTTGTAGTCCGGCCACAGCTGGAGGCACCCCGATTGGGAAACACTGTCAAAGATAGTTGAAGACTGGATCCCAGCAGTGGGCAAAGTTATTCCAGTAACTTCTTTTTATTAGAGAGATCAGCGGCTGCCAGTCACCCAAAACTATGTCTCAGTTTGCCTCCAGCTGTTGCAAAACAACTAGGACAGTACTTTTAGGACAGGAGAGAGATCTGCGCTGCTGATGCGTTTATCATGTCCCTGTCATTGCAGAAGACAACGAGTCACAGAACCACGTGAAATTTTTTTTTATCCGTCAGGGTCTTAGTGCTGAGACCCACACTGATTAGGAAAATGGAAGAAGCGCTAGCTGATTGGGAGATAAAACAAATGATACCTTTCTCTTAGCAGATGGATGTTTGCAAAGCTATAAAATCATGTTTTCCTTCTAAGCTTGTGTTTTAATGAAGCTGTGTCGAGCTGCAGCATGCATGCCTCTTCCCTCCCCCACCCTTCCCTGCCTTGTATGATTTACGTACAGGGCACAGTGCTGAGACTCCCACCGATTATGAGAACGAGCGAGCTCACAGTGATTTCCGTCTTGAGGCCCAATTAAAAGTGTTTGGACAGCCGTGGTCGTGCCGTCACGCCACACCCCCTCCACTCATGTCTATGGGAGGGGGTGTGACAGATGTGGCCATCACGCCCACTCCCATAGACATGAATGGATGGGGCATGGTGTGATGTCTTGACCACGGCTGTCCAAACATTTTTAATTGGGCCTCAAGACGGAAATCGCTGTGAACTCGCTCGTTCTCATAATCGGTGGGAGTCTCAGCACTTTGCCCTGTGCATAAATCATACAAGGCAGGGAAGGGTGGGGGAGGGAAGAGGCACGCATGCTGCAGCTCAACACAGCTTCATAAAAACACAAGCTTAGAAGGAAGACATGATTTTATAGCTTTGCAAACATCCATCTGCTAAGAGAAAGGTATCATTTGTTTTATCTCCCTATCAGATTTCTGCTCATGTCTACAGCCATTCTAAGAAAATAGGCAAACATTAGCGGTCATGGGATAGAGAACATTAGCTGTTAGGCTATGTTCACACGGCAGAATTTCTGCAGGGAATTCTGCAGTAGATTTCACATAACTTAGATGCCCATTCACTTCAATGGAATCCCTGTAGCAGAAATTCTGCTGTGTGAATGGGACAGAGGAATCCCACAGAAGTGTATTGGCTATAAATTCATGCAGAAATCCTGTGTGTGAACATAGCCTTACTATGCTGCAGAATGGAGCTCAACTCTGCAGCAGAACGGCTATGGCTATTACGCATGTGAAGGAAAGGCGTTAAAGAGTACCTGTCATGATCTTGTTAAATTGTATAATCCCCCAGTTTTCTGCCCCCATCATGATAAACCACCCCCTGCCTTTATTTTTAGTATTTTTTAGTTCTCTACCTTGATATTGCTCTGTATTTTCTGGTCAGTCTCAGTCAGATTCACAGACTGGGAAGGGGCGTTCCCCAGCAGGCTGTGACATCATCTGAAGCCATACAGGGGAGAACTTCCTCCCTCACTCTGCTACACACAGCCCAGAGCAGTTCAGTGTAAGATGAGCTATGATTGGCTAAGGCTGCACACCCAACTGCATTTCCTGATTTTGGACTTCTGCCAGGCCAGCAGGAGTCCAGTCTGTGCAAGAGATGGGGGGGGGTAATTAGCTCTAGACAAGTAGGGGGACACCTAGTGGCAGCTTTTTTAAACATAAAACATAGAAATTTATATATATGTATATTAAGAATGCACGATATGGGAAAAATGTGCGATTGCGGTTTTGGGTCTAACTATTGCGATTGCGATATGAGATGCGATATAATAAAAAAAATGGTGAAATCCCCCCATTCCATGTCCAATCACCTCCATTTCACTTCTACCTACCCATTTTATGCCCACCGCCTATTTCACATCTCCCCCTTGTTATATTCTCCTCCCCCCCCCCCCCCCCCCCCTTCTGGCACATCCTCTCCCCCCCCCACCCCCCCCCCCAACCTTATGTCACATTCCCCCCCCCCTTCCCTCCCTCCCCCCCTCCTGTCACATTCTTGTATTCTTGTACTGCAGCAACACACTGGGTTTCCCAGGCGGATTTCAAATCTTCCCCGGGACCCGGGAAACCTAGTGTATTACTGCAGAACAAGACCTTTCCCCATCAGCCAATCACTGGCTTGACACATGACACCACTGCGGCCAGTGATTGGCTGAAAAGGGAAAGGTCCTACTATACTAAGAAGAGAGGAAACTCCAGAACACACAGACGAATCTGCAGGGACCGGGACATGTGAGCAGAAGGTTTTTTTTTCTCCCTGCGCCCTTAGCTCGGTGTTTTTTTTAGCAGGGTGCCTCCCAGCATGCCCGGACAGCCTTTGCCAGGCCGGGCATGCCAAGAATTGTAGTTTTGTAACAACTCGAGGCCCCCTGGTTGGGAAACACTGACTTTTAGTATTTAAATTAGTTTTTACCTGCTCTGGCCGGTCCCCGCCACGAGAGCCAGCCAGAGCAGATAATCACATGTTTTCCGTATCGCCATAACGCAAAAAGCAAAAATCGCGATTCGATTGCTTGTGCGATATATCGTGCAGCCCTAATTTTTTTTTTTTAAACAAAGTACATTAGAAAGATTTTTTATTTACCATAAGTGCAATAGCAAAAATTTTTTTTTAATGAGAGTGCCTAAATTAAACTGCAGACTCGAGCTCCATTCTGCAGCATAGGAGAAAAGGCGTGTCAGCCGTTGGATTTCCGGGCATGCTGAGAGTTGTAGTTTTGCAACACCTGGAGGCACACTGTTTGGTAAACACTGTTCTATTACTTATCACTAGAGATGAGCGAACTTACAGTAAATTTGATTTGTCACGAACTTCTCGGCTCGGCAGTTGATAACTTATCCTGCATAAATTAGTTCAACTTTCCGGTGGGCTGGAAAAGGTGGATACAGTCCTAGGAAAGAGTCTCCTAGAACTGTATCCACCTTTTCCAGCCCATCGGAGCACCGGAAAGCTGAACTAATTTAGGCAGGATAAGTTATCAACTGCCGAGCCGAGAAGTTCGTGACGAATCGAATTTACTGTAAATTCGCTCATCTCTAATAGAGACTAATACACTCACCGGGTGGTGGCCTTCCCTGTGTGAGAAAGGACATAACTAAATAAATGACAAGTCATATTGCAGTTATAGCAAAGACTGTGACCAGAACCACAATGTGACCACGCGGTGTGAAAGCTGCCGATGGTGCAAGCGCAACGTAACGGCACAGGAAACTCTTAACACCCAAGAGATTCCTATAGGCAGGTATATAGTTTGCAGTGCAGCAGCTTTGGGAAGTGCTGCAACAATTACATAGCCGGAAGGACTAACAAGAAATATGCCGTAATTAACAGGCGAAGCTGCGCAGATCAGACACCTTCCCCCCGCCCACCCGGACCAGTCTGCCACCTGAGACGAGGAAATGATACAAGAGCAACATGCTGAAGGCACCAACACTGGGCAGCACTTGTCTACAATGACTGGGAGGGCACTAAAGAGGGCAGGACGGAGGAGGGTTAAAGGGGTATTCCAGGAAAAAACTTTATTTTTATATATATCCACTGGTTCCAGAAAGTTAAACAGATTTGTAAATTACTTCTATTAAAAAATCTTAATCCTTTCAGTACTTATGAGCTTCTGAAGTTAAGGTTGTTCTTTTCTGTCTAAGTGCTCTCTGATGACACCTGTCTCGGGAAACGCCCAGCTTAGAAGAGGTTTGCTATGGGAATTTGCTACTAAACTGGGCGGTTCCCGAGACACGTGTCATCAGAGAGCACTTAGACAGAAAAGAACAACCTTAACTTCAGAAGCTCATAAGTACTGAAAGGATTAAGATTTTTTAATAGAAGTAATTTACAAATCTGTTTAACTTTCTGGAACCAGTTGAGATATATATATATAAGAAAAAAGTTAAGGTTAACCCCTTAAGGACCAGCCAATTTTATTTTTTGTATTTTAATTTTTCCCTCCTCACTTTCTAAAAATCATAACACTTTTTTTTTTCTTTTTGTATATTTCCATCTACAGACCCGAATGAGGGCTCGTTTTTTTTCCGTGATCATTTGTACTTTGCAATGACGCCTCTCATTTTACCGTAAAATGTACATGACGTAAATGTACGTCCTGGTGCGTTAAGTACCACCGCATCAGGACGTACATTTACATCAGTTGTCATTAAGGGGTTAAAGGGGTTATCCAGGAAAATACTATATCAACTGGCTCCAGAAGGTTAAACAGATTTGTAAATGACTCCTATTAAAAAATCTTAATCCTTTCAATAATTATCAGCTGCTGAAGTTGAGTTGTTCTTTTCTGTCTAAGTGCTCTCTGATGACACGTGTCTCGGGAGCTGTCCATAGGAACTGCACAGAGCAGAATAATTTTGCTATGGGAATTTGCTTCTACTCTGGACAGCTCCCGAGACACGTGTCATCAGAGAGCACTTAGACAGAAAAGAACAACTCAACTTCAGCAGCTGATAATTATTGAAAGGATTAAGATTTTTTTAATAGAAATAATTTATAATTATAATTTAATTTTCTGGAGCCAGTTGATCTAAAAGAAAGAAAAAATAATAATTCAATGTATTTATTTTATTTTATTTATTTATTATTATTATTATTATTTTTTATACATGCCGATTTACAGAATATGCACAAAATTACGTTTGCCAGCTTGTGTGAACATGTCCTAAGGGTGTGTTCATAACTGCGTAGGAGGTTCTCGGTCAGTGTTTCCCAACCAGGTTACCCCCAGCTGTTGCAAAACTACAACTCCCAGCATGCCCGGACAGCCAACGGCTGTCCGGGCATGCTGGGAGTTGTAGTTTTGCAACAGCTGGACGCACCCTGGTTTGGGAACACAGTTTTATATGAAGGCAGAGCCAACATGGAGGAAACATGATGCACCCCATGAAAATAATTTCCAGCATCCCCTTTAAAAAAACATTTTTTTTTTCAAATGAACTGGCTCCAGAAAGTTAAACAGATTTGTAAATTACTTCTATTAAAAAAATCATAATCCTTCCAATAGTTATCAGCTGCTGAAGTTGAGTTGTTCTTTTCTGTCTGACAACAGTGCTCTCTGCCGACACCTGTCTGTCTGTCTCAGGAACTGTCCAGAGTAGAAGAGGTTTCCTATGGGGATTTGTACCTACTCTGGACAGCTCCCGAGACAGGTGTTTTATCAAACAGTAGTTAGACATAAAAGAACAACTCAACTTCAGCAGCTCATAAGTACTGGAAGTATTAAAGGGGTTATCCAGGAAAACACTTTTTTTTATATCAACTGGTTCCAGAAAGTTAAACAGATTTGTAAATTACTTCTATTAAAAAAGCGTAATCATTTCAGTACCTATGAGCTTCTGAAGTTGAGTTGTTCTGTTCAGTCTAAGTGCTCTCTGATGACGTGTCTCGGGAACCGCCCAATTTAGAAGCAAATCCCCATAGCAAACCTCTTCTAAACTGGGCGGTTCCCGAGACAAGCAGAGATGTCAGCAGAGAGCACTGTTGCCAGACAACAACAACTCAACTTCAGCAGCTGATAATTATTGAAATGATTAAGATTTTTTAATAGAAGTAATTTACAAATCTGTTTAACTTTCTGGAGCCAGTTGATTATATATATATATATATATATATATATATATATATATATATATATATATAAAGTTTTTTCCTGGAATACCCCTTTAACTATGTATTAAAAAGAGTAGTTTTGTTAGGCTTAGTTCACATCACGATTTTACCGTCCGATTGACAGTAAAATAAGACAAAAACAGATTCTCTGAAATCGTATTCTAAATAATTGTTCGGCGTCCAAAATCGTATAGAAGATACTTTAAGAAAATGTAATCCTATTTTTCATCCGATTTTTACACTCCTTGTATGTAGTAGAAGGAAGAATCTTCTAGAAATTTCTAGCACTTTCCAGAATATTCTGATGCTACTGCGCATGTGTAAAAAAAATGCAATAAATCTGATGGAATCGCAGTCACACAATTCAATGCGATTTACATGGATTATAGTAATCTTAAAATTGGACACGATTTCTAGACTATTCTGAATATGGGCAAAAATAAATAAATAAAAATAAAACGTGTTCAACCATGATGTTACCCACCGACATAAAATCGTGCAAAATGCGGATCGAAACTGAGCGTTTGATTGAAAGGGGTAGGGATCGACCGATTATCGGTATGGCCGATAATCACGATTTTGGGCATTATCGGTATCGGCAATTACCTTGCCGATAAGCCGATAATGCCCCGGCCCCCACACCGCGATCGCCCCCCCTCGACCCGCCGCACCACGACCGCCCCCCCCCCCCCCGGCCCACTGCACCGCATCGCACCCCCCACCGTAGTGCTGGGCGGTATACCGTATGAACCAGATACCGTTTTTTTTTCTCCCACGGTATGGATTTTTGCCCATACCGCTATACCGGTCAGGCCCCTCCCCCAACCTCCGAGTCAATAAAAAAAATTAAACTTATCCGTAATGGGGGTGGTCCGGGCCATCCATCCTTCCTGTAGTGTCCGGCGGCATTCCGGGTGGAGGGTGAACCGGTCCGGGCTGTCCTTCTTCCCCGGGGGTCCTCTTCTCCACTCCGGGCAGTAAGCTGCATAGACGCCGCTACGCCGTGACGTCAGGTGCGTCGCTGCGCACGGCACGGACGTCACTGCGCAGCGGCGTCTATGCAGCGTTACTAGGCCGGAGCCTTCCCGGAGTGGAGAAGATGACCCCCGGAGAAGAAGGACAGCCCGGACCGGTGCACCCTCCACCCGGAATGCCACCGGACACTACAGGAAGGATGGATGGCCCGGACCACCCTCCCCGGACGGTCCCTGGAGCAACTGGGAAGGTGAGTCAGGGATCTGGGATGGACAGGGGTCTGTATAATATACTATACCTACAGTAGGCCCTCCAGCTGTTGCAAAACTACAACTCCCAACTACCATGCTGGGAGTAGTAGTTTTGCAACAGCTGGAGGCACCCCTAGGCGCGGTGCGGCACTGTGGGGGGAGCGGTGGCGGTGATAGGTCTCAAGACCCCCGGACAGGTAGGGGGAGAGAAGCGGGTGGTGGCAGCGGCCTATGGCCCCGCAAAAGCCACTGCAGTGCATTGATTTAAAGCGCCCGCTTTAAATCAATGATCTGCAGCGGTGTCGCGGGGGGATAAATAGCCGATAACTTATACCGGAATATCAGTATAAGTTATCGGCTATCGGCCCTAAAAAAACGATATCGGTCGATCCCTAGCAGGGGGTCCCAGATCTCCCAAATGGACCCCGGCACTGCTGCTGTGAGAGCGGCTAATGGGCGCAGCATCGACCTCACTGAGCTCAAGGAACACCCCCCTCTACATACAGCTCTATGGGAGACGCAAGAACGCAGCATCCCCGCCTCGCCCATAGAACTACATGGAGGGGATGAGCTGCAGCCAGCATGCCTCATGCACGGGAGAGCCGCGGCAGGAGATCGTGGGGGGTCCCAGCTCTGCCGCAGCTCTCCCCCACTGACACTTATCTACGGACCCCCCATCAGACACTTAAGTTGTTATGGCTGCAGATGTCCTTTAAAGAAGTACTCCGCCCCTAGACATCTTATCCCCTATTCAAAGAATAGGGAATAAGATGTGTGATCGCGTCGGGTGCAGCGCCGGAGGCTCGTGACGTCACACCCCCTCCCATTGACTTGCATTGAGGAGGGCGTGGCCATCACGAGCCTCCACCCCGCATCGCCATTCATCCGGAACGGAGCGAACTTCGCTTTGTGAACCGGATGTCTGGGATGCAGCAGGATAGGGGATAAGATGTCTGATCGCAGGGGCCCCACCACTGGGGACCCCCGGGATAAAATGTCTAGGGGCGGAGTACTCCTTTAACTTTAATGAGATTCCGCAATGTCATTCACACAGCAGAATTTCCCCATGCGGAATTTTGCTGCGGAAATAGTTTTCTGCTGTAAGGCCAGGCTGTAGTGACCAGTGTCGGGCAGCTGCTGGCAAGGCAAATAAAATCATGGGGGGCATCAATAGGGGCATAGATGCCCACGACAAGGAAATAATTCTACCGTTGTACAAATCACTAGTCAGACCACACATAGAATACTGTGTACAGTACTGGTCAGACCACACATAGAATACTGTGTACAGTACTGGTCAGACCACACATAGAATACTGTGTACAGTACTGGTCAGACCACACATAGAATACTGTGTACAGTACTGGTCAGACCACACATAGAATACTGTGTACAGTACTGGTCAGACCACACATAGAATACTGTGTACAGTACTGGTCAGACCACACATAGAATACTGTGTACAGTACTGGTCAGACCCCACATAGAATATTGTGTACTGTACTGGTCAGACCCCACATGGAATACTGTGTACAGTACTGGTCAGACCACACATAGAATACTGTGTACAGTACTGGTCAGACCACACATAGAATACTGTGTACAGTACTGGTCAGACCACACATAGAATACTGTGTACAGTACTGGTCAGACCCCACATAGAATATTGTGTACTGTACTGGTCAGACCCCACATGGAATACTGTGTACAGTACTGGTCAGACCACAGATGGAATACTGTGTACAGTACTGGTCAGACCACACATGGAATACTGTGTACAGTACTGGTCAGACCACACATGGAATACTGTGTACAGTACTGGTCAGACCACACATGGAATACTGTGTACAGTACTGGTCAGACCACACATAGAATACTGTGTACAGTACTGGTCAGACCACACATAGAATACTGTGTACAGTACTGGTCAGACCACACATAGAATACTGTGTACAGTACTGGTCAGACCACACATAGAATACTGTGTACAGTACTGGTCAGACCACACATAGAATACTGTGTACAGAACTGGTCAGACCACACATGGAATCCTGTGTACAGTACTGGTCAGACCACACATGGAATCCTGTGTACAGTACTGGTCAGACCACACATAGAATACTGTGTACAGAACTGGTCAGACCACACATGGAATCCTGTGTACAGTACTGGTCAGACCACACATAGAATCCTGTGTACAGTACTGGTCAGACCACACATGCAATACTGTGTACAGTACTGGTCAGACCACACATGCAATACTGATTCAGATCCAGATTCCGCACAAACTATTTCTGTTCAATGAAATAAAATCTTTTTACTGAGATGAAGAATCATGTGGAAGTTTTTGCACCGATTCTGCACGTGTTTAAAAACTGCAGCATTCTGTACCGAACCAATGCGGCCTTAATGTTGTATCCAATCTGGGAGCTAAACACATCTGCAGTTGTTTTCTACAATGAAGAAGTGCAGGAAAGGCTATGTTCACACTGTGTTTGCAGCCTACACTTGCTGTATCTCTCATATTGAAATGTATCCATAGGCCCCTGATGAACAATACACTCAGTGGAGTCCCAAAACAATGATCCTTTTGCAGAATATGAGCTAAAGGCTATGTTCACACGGCAGAATGTACGGCCGGAAAAAAACCCACTGGAGAACATGCCAGCACTAGGACCGCTCGGAAATGAGCGGTCTCCATAGACGCCAATGCATTGCCAAGTTAAAAGCGCAAACATAAAACTTATTTTATTCAGATTCCATACAAAGAGAACGCGTTTCCTGTTCTATCATGAACACTTCATCAGGTTCCCCAGAAGCGGGTATCTGTAGATATATTTCACTAATATTGTTATTTCATATGGAATAGAACATCAGAAAAAAAAACTTTTCTATGCAGAAACATTTACTGCGAAAAAAAAAAATTATAATGAAAAGGGGGCAAAACAAATAATAAAAAAAAAATTAAAATTACAAAAAACCCACACCAAATTTGCCACAAGGAATTTTTTTGAGAGGCAAAAAAAAAAATAAAAAAAATTTTAAATAAAAAAAAACACAAATGTTAGCTGAGAGTCAATCTTCGTTGGCGATTTTTGGCTTTTCAAAAATCCTAGCATGCTGAGACGATG
Organism: Hyla sarda; assembly: GCF_029499605.1. Taxonomy (NCBI): domain Eukaryota; kingdom Metazoa; phylum Chordata; class Amphibia; order Anura; family Hylidae; genus Hyla; species Hyla sarda. The sequence continues at coordinate 17,660,963 of NC_079195.1, forward strand.
GAGTTTTTTTCTCCCACAAACTTCCATGGGAGGAAAAGAGAAAAAATAAAAATTAAAAAATGTAAAAAAAAACACACACCAAGGAAAAGGGAATGTGGGTTTAACATTTTTAGCTTTTTTTAATTTTTTTTTGTTTTTCTTTACGATAGATAGATAAATATTATAACTAAATATTAAAATCAAAATAAATTAAATAAATAAAATAAATATAAAACTGAAATATAAATAAATAAATAAATAAATATAAATAAATAAATGGCAAAAATAAATTGTGTGGAATCGTAGCATAGGAGACATCAGTTTTTTCATTGCTCTTATTCTTTATTACCGTATTTGTGCAAAAGTCCCTTGCAACATTGTGTCTAGAGATGAGCGAACTTACAGTAAATTCGATTTGTCACGAACTTCTCGGCTCGGCAGTTGATGACTTATCCTGCATAAATTAGTTCAGCTTTCCGGTGCTCCGGTGGGCTGGAAAAGGTGGATACATTCCTAGGAAAGAGTCTCCTAGGACTGTATCCACCTTTTCCAGCCCACGGAGCACCGGAAAGCTGAACTAATTTATGCAGGAAAAGTCATCAACTGCCGAGCCGAGAAGTTTGTGACGAATCGAATTTACTGTAAGTTCGCTCATCTCTAATTGTGTCAACAACCTAATTTATTACAAAAAAAAAAAAGCAAGAAAATTACTAGAACACTGACAAAAGGCAGACGTGGGTTGTATATGCTCAGTTTTTCCCAAATCGAGGTTTGGGGAAACACTGGTATAGCTTGTCGTGAAGCTCCAGGGCACATTACTCAGGGATATAACCAATTCTTGTACCCCCCAAAAAATTGAAAAAGAATTAGTAATACCCAACGTGCAGTATGTGCTTTTCACTTTTTAAAAAAATGGGAGCCTACAGGTGACAGCTGCCACTGCACGTCTATACAGCAGAAACGATCAGAAGAAAGACAGATACTACAGCATAGGAAGGGTGCAATGTACAGCAGTGTTTCCCAACCAGTGTGCCTCCAGCTGTTGCCAAACTACAACTCTCCACACCCGGACATGCTGATGGGAGTTGTAGTTTGGCAACAGCTGAAGTGCCATAGGCCGAAGACCACTGCTGTAATGCATCTTTTCCAAGAAACAAAGCAATGTAATGTCTCGATGTCTCTTTGGTGTATACAGCTCCTATGCAGATCTATGTGTCTCCATGGTAACAGACTACAAACAACTCCCTGTGTAGTCTGCTCATCCTGTTCCTCTCTGTTCATGAAAATTAAAGCAGGGGGAAGGAATATAAAAAAACAGTGTGCCTCCAGCTGTTGCAAAACTAAAGGCTAAAGACAAAGGCTGTCCGGGCAAGCTGGGAGTTGTAGTTTTGCAACAGCTGGAGGCACACTGGTCTAATGTTTAGTGGAAGTCAACAATGTTCTATATCAGAATTTACCAACTAGTGTGCCTCCAGCTGTTGCAAAACTAAAGGCTAAAGACAAAGGCTGACAGGGCATGCTGGGAGTTGTAGTTTTGCAACAGCTGGAGGCGCACTGGTTGGGGAAAACACTGGTCTAATGTTTAGTGAAAGTCAACAATGTTCTATATCAGAATTTACCAACTAGTGTGCCTTCAGCTGTTGCAAAACTAAAGGCTAAAGACAAAGGCTGACAGGGCATGCTGGGAGTTGTAGTTTTGCAACAGCTGGAGGCGCACTGGTTGGGGAAACACTGGTCTAATGTTTAGTGAAAGTCAACAATGTTCTATATCAGAATTTATCAACTAGTGTGCCTCCAGCTGTTGAAAAACTAAAAGCTAAAGACAAAGGCTAAAGTCAAAGGCTGTCCGGGCATGCTGGGAGTTGTAGTTTTGCAACAGCTGGAAGCACACTGGTTGGGGAAACACCGGTCTAATGTTTAGTGAAAGTCAACAATGTTCTATATCAGAATTTACCAACTAGTGTGCCTCCAGCTGTAGCAAAACTACAACTCCCAGCATGCCCGGACAGCCGTTGGCTGTCCGGGCATGCTGGGAGTTGTAGTTTTGCAACAGCTGGAGGCACACTGGTTGAAAAACACTGCTGTACAGACACTATAACAGGATGGATGCTAAAATCCATATACTGTACCCTCAGTCTTTATAGTTGCAGTATGTATCCCCTGAACCTAAGCAATCCACGGGCCCAGCACATAACTTTTAGCTGTTTTTGTGTCATTTAGAAGTAATGTGTCCACCATGACCTTTACCCCTTGATAAGAAGAGGCCACAGGTCACATTCAACTTTCCCACAATGCCCCCTAACCCAAGCCTGAAACGACTGATCACCGCAGACAATAGACTGATCACAACTTCATACAATGGCACAAAAGCCAAAACTGCAAAAAAAATAATAATAAATAATAATAATTAAAATAAACCATAAAATGATTGCAACAAATAAAAACAGGTAAGAAAAAAAAAAAAATCAGGATACAGATTGGATACAATGTACATACTGGCTGTGGCAAGACTGCAACTCCCAGCATGCCCTGACAATCTTGCCTAGAGCCCGTGGGGAGACTACAACTCCCAGCAGTGCCCCGATAGTGACAGCACAGTTAGATTCCAGACCCGCAATCTGATTGGATGTTTAGGACCCCTCTCCGATGATAAATGTGTTTCCTAACCAGCGCGCCTCCAGCTGTTGCAAAACTACAATTCCCAGGAAAAAGGCAGTCCGGGCATGCTGGGAGTTGTAGTTTTAAACACTGGTCTATAGCATATACATTGCCAAATCAAATAGAACCGTTCTATCAACAAACATGGACACAATTACAGCAGCTATAAGGGCTGTCACCCAGCTTTCCTGCAGTCCCGAGTGGTAAATCTCACCAGTTGCAGTGAAATCAGCAGCATTGCAGCAAGATTTACAACTTTATCATTAATGTAAAGAAAGACATAAAAGGGACCGTCCACCCCCTGTGATCTGCGAACGCCCCTCTTCACCCCCAAAAGCTGCATACTACACTGATCACACGCAGGAGAAGGGGGGGGGGGAATACACTGATCACACGCAGGAGAAGGGGGGGGGGGGAAGACACTGATCACACACAGGAGAAGGGGGTGGGGGGGGGAATACACTGATCATACACAGGAGAAGGGGGGGGGGAATACACTGGTCACACACAGGAGAAGGGGGGGAAGACACTGATCATACACAGGAGATGGGGGGGGGAAGACACTGATCATACACAGGAGATGGGGGGGAAGACACTGATCATAAACAGGAGAAGGGGGGGGGAATACACTGATCACACACAGGAGAAGGGGGTGGGGGGGGAATACACTGATCATACACAGGAGAAGGGGGGGGGAAGACACTGATCATACACAGGAGAAGGGGGGGGGAATACACTGGTCACACACAGGAGAAGGGGGGGAAGACACTGATCATACACAGGAGATGGGGGGGGAAGACACTGATCATACACAGGAGATGGGGGGGAAGACACTGATCATAAACAGGAGAAGGGGGGGGGAATACACTGATCACACACAGGAGAAGGGGGTGGGGGGGGAATACACTGATCATACACAGGAGAAGGGGGGGGGGAAGACACTGATCATACACAGGAGAAGGGGGTGGGGGGGAATACACTGGTCACACACAGGAGAAGGGGGGGAAGACACTGATCATACACAGGAGATGGGGGGGGGAAGACACTGATCATACACAGGAGATGGGGGGGAAGACACTGATCATAAACAGGAGAAGGGGGGGGAAGACACTGATCATAAACAGGAGAAGGGGGGGGGGAATACACTGATCATAAACAGGAGAAGGGGGGGGGAATACACTGATCATACACAGGAGAAGAGGGGGGGACACAGATCACACACAGGGGTGGAGGAAGGGGGGTGGGGGGGGACACTGGTCACACACAGGGGTGGGGGGGGCACTGGTCACACACAGGGGTGGAGGAAGGGGGGGTGGGGGGGACACTGGTCACACACAGGGGTGGAGGGGGGGGGGCACTGACCACACACAGGGGTGGAGGGGGGGGGACACTGACCACACACAGGGGTGGAGGGGGGGGGGGACACTGACCACACACAGGGGTGGAGGGGGGGGGACACTGACCACACACAGGGGTGGAGGGGGGGACACACTGACCACACACAGGGGTGGAGGGGGGGACACACTGACCACACACAAGGGTGGAGGGGGGGACACACTGATCACACACAGGGGTGGAGGGGGGGACACACTGATCACACACAGGGGTGGAGGGGGGGACACACTGATCACACACAGGGGTGGAGGGGGGGACACTGATCACACACAGGGGTGGAGGGGGGGACACTGATCACACACAGGGGTGGAGGGGGGACACTGATCACACACAGGGGTGGAGGGGGGGACACTGATCACACACAGGGGTGGAGGGGGGGACACTGATCACACACAGGGGTGGAGGGGGGGACACTGATCACACACAGGGGTGGAGGGGGGGGACACTGATCACACACAGGGGTGGAGGGGGGGACACTGATCACACACAGGGGTGGAGGGGGGGGACACTGATCACACACAGGGGTGGAGGGGGGGACACTGATCACACACAGGGGTGGAGGGGGGGACACTGATCACACACAGGGGTGGAGGGGGGGGGACACTGATCACACACAGGGGTGGAGGGGGGTGGACACTGATCACACACAGGGGTGGAGGGGGTGGACACTGATCACACACAGGGGTGGAGGGGGTGGACACTGATCACACACAGGGGAGGAGGGGGTGGACACTGATCACACACAGGGGAGGAGGGGGGGGACACTGATCACACACAGGGGAGGAGGGGGGGGACACTGATCACACACAGGGAGCAGGGGGGGGACACTGATCACACACACAGGGGAGGAGGGGGGGACACTAATCACACACAGGGGAGGAGGGGGGGACACTAATCACACACAGGGGAGGAGGGGGGGACACTGATCACACACAGGGGAGGAGGGGGGGGACACTGATCACACACAGGGGAGGAGGGGGGGACACTGATCACACACAGGGGAGGAGGGGGGGGACACTGATCACACACAGGGGAGGAGGGGGGGGACACTGATCACACACAGGGGAGGAGGGGGGGGGACACTGATCACACACAGGGGAGGAGGGGGGGGGACACTGATCACACACAGGGGAGGGGGGTGGACACTGATCACACACAGGGGAGGGGGGTGGACACTGATCACACACAGAGGAGGGGGGTGGACACTGATCACACACAGGGGAGGGGGGTGGACACTGATCACACACAGGGGAGGGGGGTGGACACTGATCACACACAGGGGAGGGGGGTGGACACTGATCACACACAGGGGAGGGGGGGGACACTGATCACACACAGGGGAGGGGGGGGACACTGATCACACACAGGAGAGGAGGGGGGGACACTGATCACACACAGGAGAGGAGGGTGGACACTGATCACACACAGGGGAGGAGGGGGGACACTGATCACACACAGGGGAGGAGGGGACACAGGGGAGGAGGGGGGACACTGATCACACACAGGGGAGGAGGGGGGGGACACTGATCACACACAGGGGAGGAGGGGGGGGACACTGATCACACACAGGGGAGGAGGGGGGGGACACTGATCACACACAGGGGAGGAGGGGGGGACACTGATCACACACAGGGGAGGAGGGGGGGACACTGATCACACACAGGGGAGGAGGGGGGGACACTGATCACACACAGGGGAGGAGGGGGGGACACTGATCACACACAGGGGAGGAGGGGGGGGGGACACTGATCACACACAGGGGAGGATGGGGGGACACTGATCACACACAGGGGAGGATGGGGGGACACTGATCACACACAGGGGAGGATGGGGGGACACTGATCACACACAGGGGAGGAGGGGGGGTGGACACTGATCATACACAGGGGTGGAGGGGAGGGGGGACACTGATCACACACAGGGGAGGAGGGGGGACACTGATCACACACATGGGAGGAGGGGGGGACACTGATCACACACAGGGGAGGAGGAGGGGGGACACTGCTCATACACAGGGGAGGAGGGGGGACACTGCTCATACACAGGGGAGGAGGGGGGACACTGATCACACACAGGGGGGGGAGGAGGGGGGACACTGATCACACACAGGGGGGGGAGGAGGGGGGACACTGATCACACACAGGGGGGGGAGGAGGGGGGACACTGATCACACACAGGGGAGGAGGAGGGGGGACACTGACCACACACAGGGGAGGAGGAGGGGGACACTCATCACACACAGGGGGGAGGAGGGGGGACACTGATCACACACAGGGGAGGAGGAGGGGGGACACTGATCACACACAGGGGAGGAGGAGGGGGGACACTGATCACACACAGGGGAGGAGGAGGGGGGACACTGATCACACACAGGGGGGAGGAGGGGGGACACTGATCACACACAGGGGGGGGAGGAGGGGGGACACTGATCACACACAGGGGTGGAGGGGGGACACTGATCACACACAGGGGTGGAGGGGGGACACTGATCACACACAGGGGAGGAGGGGGGGACACTGATCACACACAGGGGAGGAGGAGGGGGGACACTGATCACACACAGGGGAGGAGGAGGGGGGACACTGATCACACACAGGGGAGGAGGAGGGGGGACACTGATCACACACAGGGGAGGAGGAGGGGGGACACTGATCACACACAGGGGGGGGAGGGGGGACACTGATCACACACAGGGGGGGGGAGGGGGGACACTGATCACACACAGGGGAGGAGGGGGGACACTGATCACACACAGGGGTGGAGGGGGGACACTGATCACACACAGGGGAGGAGGAGGGGGGACACTGATCACACACAGGGGAGGAGGAGGGGGGACACTGATCACACACAGGGGAGGAGGAGGGGGGACACTGATCACACACAGGGGAGGAGGAGGGGGGACACTGATCACACACAGGGGAGGAGGAGGGGGGACACTGATCACACACAGGGGAGGAGGAGGGGGGACACTGATCACACACAGGGGAGGAGGAGGGGGGACACTGATCACACACAGGGGAGGAGGAGGGGGGACACTGATCACACACAGGGGAGGAGGGGGGGGACACTGATCACACACAGGGGAGGAGGGGGGGGACACTGATCACACACAGGGGAGGAGGGGGGGGGACACTGATCACACACAGGGGAGGAGGGGGGGGGACACTGATCACACACAGGGGTGGAGGGGGGACACTGATCACACACAGGGGTGGAGGGGGGACACTGATCACACACAGGGGAGGAGGGGGGGACACTGATCACACACAGGGGAGGAGGAGGGGGGACACTGATCACACACAGGGGAGGAGGAGGGGGGACACTGATCACACACAGGGGAGGAGGAGGGGGGACACTGATCACACACAGGGGAGGAGGGGGGGACACTGATCACACACAGGGGAGGAGGGGGGGACACTGATCACACACAGGGGAGGAGGGGGGGACACTGATCACACACAGGGGAGGAGGGGGGGACACTGATCACACACAGGGGAGGAGGGGGGGACACTGATCACACACAGGGGAGGAGGGGGGGACACTGATCACACACAGGGGAGGAGGGGGGGACACTGATCACACACAGGGGAGGAGGGGGGGACACTGATCACACACAGGGGAGGAGGGGGGGACACTGATCACACACAGGGGAGGAGGGGGGGACACTGATCACACACAGGGGAGGAGGGGGGGACACTGATCACACACAGGGGAGGAGGGGGGGACACTGATCACACACAGGGGAGGAGGGGGGGACACTGATCACACACAGGGGAGGAGGGGGGGACACTGATCACACACAGGGGAGGAGGGGGGACACTGATCACACACAGGGGAGGAGGGGGGGACACTGATCACACACAGGGGAGGAGGGGGGGGGCACTGATCACACACAGGGGAGGAGGGGGGGGGGACACTCATCACACACAGGGGGGGAGGAGGGGGGACACTGATCACACACAGGGGAGGAGGGGGGACACTGATCACACACAGGGGAGGAGGAGGGGGGGACACTGATCACACACAGGGGAGACACTGATCACACACAGGGGAGGAGGAGGGGGGGACACTGATCACACACAGGGGAGGAGGGGGGGGGGACACTGATCACACACAGGGGAGGACAGGGTATTGGGTGTAGACTGCTCGAGCCCAGGCTCGGGGCCCTCATCCCCCTGGTTTATCGCTGTCCGCTGCCCTCCTCCCCCCGGCCCATAACACGCTGCACCCACAGAGACACCGCACAGGGGAGGCCGGGGTTACACGCACCATCATGTTGTTGTTATTCCTCCGCCCGTCTCCTTGCTCTGCCATCCGCCGCCATCCTCCTCCTCCTCTCCGCCTCCTCCTCCGCTCTGCGACGCATGACGTCACCGCGCTCCCCTCCCTCCGACTCACGTGATCGGCTGTCACTAAGCCACACCTACAGCTGATCACGTGGTGGCCGTCACTCCGCACTCTCGCGTGATCCACGTTCTTTGTCGCGATGTTGCTGTTTGGTTTGAATAAACTTTATTGCAAGTGCAGCACATTTCATTCTGCTTCAACATGGAATGTGTCGTATACCCCTGCGAAGCTTTTCTGATGGTGAAAATAGTTCCCTGAGAGAAGATAGAGATTCTATGATCGTGCAAGAGTTTATATTCCACAATGCGACTCCGTACAGATATGACTACACATCCCAGAGTGCAGAGCGCGGACGTGATGACGTCACCAGTTACTAAGTAACAGAGGTTTGTGGGATTTATATCCTTAGCTGCTGCTCTACGAAGGTAAATATATATGTATCGGGGGAGAAATAATATTCCGCGTCTCCGTCTGTATCACCCTGTACCCCAAGTGTTATCATCCTGTACCCCAAGTGTTATTATCCTGTACCCCAAGTGTCATCATCCTGTACCCCAAAGTGTTATCATCCTGTACCCCAAGTGTTATCATCCTGTACCCCAAGTGTTATTATCCTGTACCCCAAGTGTTATCATCCTGTACCCCAAGTGTTATTCTCCTGTACCCCAAGTGTTATCATCCTGTACCCCAAGTGTTATCATCCTGTACCCCAAGTGTCATTATCCTGTACCCCAAGTGTTATCATCCTGTACCCCAAGTGTCATCATCCTGTACCCCAAGTGTTATCATCCTGTACCCCAAGTGTTATTATCCTGTACCCCAAGTGTTATTATCCTGTACCCCAAGTGTTATCATCCTGTACCCCAAGTGTTATTATCCTGTACCCCAAGTGTTATTATCCTGTACCCCAAGTGTTATTATCCTGTACCCCAAGTGTTATCATCCTGTACCCCAAGTGTTATCATCCTGTACCCCAAGTGTTATCATCCTGTACCCCAAGTGTTATCATCCTGTACCCCAAGTGTTATCCTGTACCCCAAGTGTCATCATCCTGTACCCCAAGTGTTATCATCCTGTACCCCAAGTGTTATCATCCTGTACCCCAAGTGTTATCATCCTGTACCCCAAGTGTTATTATCCTGTACCCCAAGTGTTATCATCCTGTACCCCAAGTGTTATCATCCTGTACCCCAAGTGTCATCATCCTGTACCCCAAGTGTCATCATCCTGTACCCCAAGTGTTATCATCCTGTACCCCAAGTGATATCATCCTGTACCCCAAGTGTTATTATCCTGTACCCCAAGTGTCATCATCCTGTACCCCAAAGTGTTATCATCCTGTACCCCAAGTGTTATCATCCTGTACCCCAAGTGTTATCATCCTGTACCCCAAGTGTTATCATCCTGTACCCCAAGTGTTATCATCCTGTACCCCAAGTGTTATTATCCTGTACCCCAAGTGTTATCATCCTGTACCCCAAGTGTCATCATCCTGTACCCCAAAGTGTTATCATCCTGTACCCCAAGTGTTATCATCCTGTACCCCAAGTGTTATTATCCTGTACCCCAAGTGTTATCATCCTGTACCCCAAGTGTTATCATCCTGTACCCCAAGTGTTATTATCCTGTACCCCAAGTGTTATTATCCTGTACCCCAAGTGTTATTATCCTGTACCCCAAGTGTTATCATCCTGTACCCCAAGTGTTATCATCCTGTACCCCAAGTGTTATCATCCTGTACCCCAAGTGTTATCCTGTACCCCAAGTGTCATCATCCTGTACCCCAAGTGTTATCCTGTACCCCAAGTGTTATCATCCTGTACCCCAAGTGTTATTATCCTGTACCCCAAGTGTTATCATCCTGTACCCCAAGTGTTATCATCCTGTACCCCAAGTGTTATCATCCTGTACCCCAAGTGTTATTATCCTGTACCCCAAGTGTTATTATCCTGTACCCCAAGTGTTATTATCCTGTATCCCAAGTGTTATCATCCTGTACCCCAAGTGTCATTATCCTGTACCCCAAGTGTTATCATCCTGTACCCCAAGTGTTATCATCCTGTACCCCAAGTGTTATCATCCTGTACCCCAAGTGTTATTATCCTGTACCCCAAGTGTTATTATCCTGTACCCCAAGTGTTATCATCCTGTACCCCAAGTGTTATTATCCTGTACCCCAAGTGTTATTATCCTGTACCCCAAGTGTTATTATCCTGTACCCCAAGTGTTATCATCCTGTACCCCAAGTGTTATCATCCTGTACCCCAAGTGTTATCATCCTGTACCCCAAGTGTTATCATCCTGTACCCCAAGTGTTATCCTGTACCCCAAGTGTCATCATCCTGTACCCCAAGTGTTATCATCCTGTACCCCAAGTGTTATTATCCTGTACCCCAAGTGTTATCATCCTGTACCCCAAGTGTTATCATCCTGTACCCCAAGTGTTATCATCCTGTACCCCAAGTGTTATTATCCTGTACCCCAAGTGTTATTATCCTGTACCCCAAGTGTTATTATCCTGTATCCCAAGTGTTATCATCCTGTACCCCAAGTGTCATTATCCTGTACCCCAAGTGTTATTATCCTGTACCCCAAGTGTTATCGTCCTGTACCCCAAGTGTTATTGTCCTGTACCCCGTGTGTCATCGTCCTGTACCCCAAGTGTTATCATCCTGTACCCCAAGTGTTATCATCCTGTACCCCAAGTGTTATCATCCTGTACCCCAAGTGTTATTATCCTGTACCCCAAGTGTTATCATCCTGTACCCCAAGTGCTATCATCCTGTACCCCAAGTGTTATCATCCTGTACCCCAAGTGTTATCATCCTGTACCCCGAGTGTTGTCATCCTGTACCCCGAGTGTTGTCATCCTGTACCCCGAGTGTCGTCATCCTGTACCCCAAGTGTTATCATCCTGTACCCCAAGTGTTATTATCCTGTACCCCAAGTGTTATCATCCTGTACCCCAAGTGTTATCATCCTGTACCCCAAGTGTTATCATCCTGTACCCCAAGTGTTATCATCCTGTACCCCAAGTGTTATTATCCTGTACCCCAAGTGTTATTATCCTGTACCCCAAGTGTTATTATCCTGTACCCCAAGTGTCATCATCCTGTACCCCGAGTGTCATCATCCTGTACCCCAAGTGTTATCATCCTGTACCCCGAGTGTTGTCATCCTGTACCCCAAGTGTAATTATCCTGTACCCCAAGTGTTATTATCCTGTACCCCAAGTGTTATTATCCTGTACCCCAAGTGTTATTATCCTGTACCCCAAGTGTTATTATCCTGTACCCCAAGTGTTATTATCCTGTACCCCAAGTGTTATTATCCTGTACCCCAAGTGTTATCATCCTGTACCCCAAGTTAGGGTGGGTTCACACCACGTTTTGTACTTACGGTTCCCGTATACGGCTGGGAGGAGGAGGGGGGGCCGGGCTTTATCGCGGCGCCCGCACTTAGCCGTATTGGGCAACCGTATTTAATGCATGTCTATGAGCCGACCGGAGTGAACCGCAGCCTCTGGTCGGCTTTGTTTTCGGCCGTATGCAGTTTCCCGACCGTAGGCAAAAACGCGGTCGACCACGTTTTTGCCTGCGGTCGGGAAACCGCATACGGCTGAAAACGCAGCCGGCTGGAGGCTGCGGTTCACTCCGGTCGGCTCATAGACATGCATTAAATACGGTTGCCCAATACGGCTAAGTGCGGGCGCCGCGATAAAGCCCGGCCCCCCCTCCTCCTCCCAGCCGTATACGGGAACCGTAAGTACAAAACGTGGTGTGAACCCACCCTTATCATCCTGTACCCCACGTGTTATTGTGTCATTATTCTGCGCTGATCCTGAGCTCTCCCCTTTATGTATCCTGATACACTCATTGCTTTATGTCTGAAGAGGTTTAATGTAAATATTATTATTGTATCATTGAGAAGTTCTGAAGCTTTTTGATAGATTTTTCAGACCTCCAGAGATTTGCTTCGTCAGGTCAATTGGATTTGTCAGGACCCAGTTGTGCTTCGACCTGTTTTGGGTCCATTTAGGGGGAAAAAAAAAAAAGAGACAAATGGACATAGAATTGGACGGAGCACAACGGCAGCGTGATCTGTTTTTTACACAATGATACATCCGGAGGGAGATTGATAACTGTGCAGAGGAAACATTACTGAGTAACCAATCAGATCGCTAATTTCATTTATCAGAGGCCTTTTCAGAAATCAAAGAAGCGATCTGATTGGTTGCTATGGGCAACTCCGCAGCCTTTCCTCTGGACAGGTCTTGATCAATATCCCCCCTTTCTTTACAACTACAGTAACCCCCCCCCCCCCCCCCCGACCTACGATGGCCCCGACATACGATCATTTCAACATACGATGCTTTTGTATGTCGGGGCCATCGCATAAACGGCTATCCGGCAGCGCAGACTGCTTCAGCTGCCACCGGATAGCCGTTTACGGTGCCCCGTGTGGTCCGCTGACGATCACTTACCTGTCCTCGGGGCTCCGGCGCGTCCTCTTCGGGATCCCCTGCATCGTTGGCGCTCTCCATCAACGTCATCACGTCACTGCGCATGCCGTCCTGTCATCCAATAGGAGCGGCGTGTGTAGCGACGTGATGGCGGCGACGGAGAGCGAGGATGCCGGGGAAGCAGAGGCCTTGCCGGAGCGTCAGGGATGCGGCGACAGCAATGGAGGGCGACATCCAGGGCAGCGGTGACGAGCGGTGCCGGTCCGGAGCGGCGGGGACAGGTGAGTACAACTTTCTCTACCAGTGGTCTTCAACCTGCGGACCTCCAGATGTTGCAAAACTACAACTCCCAGCATGCCCGGACAGCCGTTGGCTGTCCGGGCATGCTGGGTGTTGTAGTTTTGCAACATCTGGAGGTCCGCAGGTTGTAGACCGCTGTCCTATACTTTACATTGCACGGATCCCTCAACATACGATGGTTTCAACAAACGATGGTCCATTTGGAACGGATTACCATCATATGTTGAGGAACCACTGTACATTGTAACAATCTTTCAGAACAGGAGTGCTCCGCCCACAGAGTATTGTCTAGACTGGATACAATTGTAACAAACTAGAAGTTTTATGCATAAAAAAAGATGGTTTCTATTTAGTGACAGCAAACAGAGATCTGGTATTTTCTGCTCTAGTATTGCAGAGATCCTCTGGTGATACACAGTGATACAAAGCAGTCACATCATATCCACAACATGCACTGAACTCCATCCCTCTGTCACTTACCTCCTAGAACAGGTCCTGAGCAGGTCGGCGTCCTTCCTCCATCTATCCACAATGCCAGAGGTGAAGTCTATGTTCCGGGAGGTGCTCCCTAAACAAGGTGAGTGCACGCGTTTTACTAGGATTTATACAGCGACTCTCCCATCCGAAGACAACATCATAAAATGTATCACAGCAGGGACTCCGACATTAAAAGGAACAGGATTAACACACTGGGGAAGACTTACAAAATCGTGTCATAGGGTGCATTGAATTTTGAGGTCAAGTAGGCCTAAAAGTGTCAAAAGCGCAAAATAAATTATTATAAACAAAAAGTTAAAAAAAAAAAAATTTTTGTTATTTTATTTTTTAACTTTTGCAAAGTAAAAACTAGGGATGTAAGAAAAAATCGATTCGCGCGATTATCGCGATTTTTCACTTCGCGATACTGAATCGCTCATATCCAGCATGCGGTGCTCTGCAGTCTGTATGGAGCGGGCTCCGGACTCCTGCCCGCTCCATACTCTGCAGCCGGGGGCCGCCGCTAATAGCCAGCATGCGACGATCGCCGCGGCTGGCTATTAAGCCTTTAGATCGCCGCTGTCAAAGCTGACAGCGGCGTCTAAAGGGATCGGTGAATGCTCCCTGGTGGGCTAGTGGGGTGGATCGCCCCCCTGAGCGCGATCGCGAGGGGGCGATCCACTATGGAGGTAGCCGGAGGGCTTACCTCTGCTTCCCTGCTCTCCGTGGCTCTGTCATTGATAGATCCTGGCTGGACCAGGCTCTATCAATGGATCGCAGATCAGTGGAGTTCAATAGAACTCTATTCATCTGTCTGAGGAATCTAATGATTCCTCCTAAAATTTTAACCCCTTAAGGACCGGGCGTTTTTCGGTTTTTTCGTTTTTTCCTCCTTACCTTTAAAAAATCATAACTCTTAAAATTTTGCACCTAAGAATCTGTATTATGGCTTATTTTTTGCGCCACTAATTCTACTTTGTAATGATATCAGTCCTTTTACCCAAAAATCTACGGTGAAACGGGGAAAAAAATCAATGTGTGACAAAATTGAAAAAATACAGACATTTTTTAACTTTTGGGGGCTTCCGTTTCTACGTAGTAAATTTTTCGGTAAAAATGACACCTTATCTTTATTCTCTAGGTCCATACGGTTAAAATGATATTTGTATTACTACTGAAAAAAATCACAGATACATGCAGGAAAATGTATACGTTTAAAATTGTCATTTTCTGACCCCTATAACTTTTTTATTTTTCAGTGTTCAGGGCGCTATAAGGGCTCATTTTTTGCGCCGTGATCTGAAGTTTTTGTCGGTACCATTTTTTCATTGATCTGACTTTTTGATCGCTTTTTATTAATCTTTTCATGATAGAGAAAGTGACCAAAAATACGCTATTTTGGAATTTTTTTGCGCGTACGCCATTGACCGTGCAGTTTAATTAGCGGTATATTTTTTATAAATTGGACATTTTTTATTTACACTGTTTTTTATTATTGGAAATGCCGGGTGATTCAAACTTTTATTAGGGGAAAGGATAATTCAAAGGGTTAATGATTTTTTTACACTTTTCTTTTGCAATATTATAGCTCCCATAGGGGGCTATAACATTGCATTTACTGATCTTTAACTGTGTTCAATGCATCTCTATAGGAATGCATTGATCAGTGTTTTCGGCGATTGAATGCTCAATCCTGGATCTCAGGCTTGAAGCATTCAATCGGCGATCTGACTGCAGGAAGGAAGGTAAGAAGACCTCCTCCTGTGCTACAGCTGTTCGGGATGCTGCGATTATACCGCGGCGATCCCGAACAGCTCCCTGAGCTAACCGGCAACTTTCACTTTTAGCCACGTGGCTCAGCTTTGAGCGCGCGGCTAAAGGGTTAACCGTGATCAGTGCCGCGCGCTATTAGAGGCATAGCATAGCTGACCCTGGGCCACACCTCTCTGACACTCATAGACGCTATAAAAAGGTTTCTTTTTTTTTTCTTCTAATTGGTATAAAGCAGTCAAATCTAAAAGTAAACGTATGCCTTACATATGCTGGGTGCCTCCAGCTGTTGCAAAACTACAACTCCCAGCATGACAGATGCACTTTACATGCTATAGCTACCATGCAGTTCCAGTTCGCACCTAATACAAATAAATGGTAGAATAGTTTCTTTTTTTTTTTTTTTTTTTTTGGGGGGGGGGGGGGGGGATTTGCATCGTACCCATCCAAATAATGTTTTTTTTTACAATACATTATTTGTACCCCTTAATGTTGCCATTACATATACAATTTGTTTCTTTTGTTTCGTACCAATCCAAATAAAATGTAAAAAAAATATATATATTTTTCTTCCAATACATTACTCATACCCCTAAATGTTGCTCTCTGCTGCCAACTCTGTTTGCGTCAGGAACTGTTCAAAGCAGGAAAGGTTTGCTGTGGGGATTTGCTCCTGCTCTGGACAGTTCCTGTCACGGACAGAGGTGTTAGCAGAGAGCACTGTGGTCAGACTGGAAAGAACTACACAAGTTCCTCTGTAGCATACAGCAGCTTATAAGTACTGGTAGGATTAAGATTTTTATATAGAAGTAATTTACAAATCTGTTTAACTTTCCACACCAGTTGATTTGAAAACATTTTTTTTCCACCGAAGTACCCCTTTAATGGGTTTTCTGCCATCTTCATAACTTCTTCCTCTTTGATACAGCCTTCCTATGATGCCACTAGCGTTTTATTGATAAGAGAAGAAAGGCCTCATCACCTTAAAGGGTACTCCGCTGCTCAGCGTTTGGAACAAACTGTTCCGAACGCTGGAGCCGGCGCCGGGAGCTTGTGATGTCATAGCCCCACCCCCTCATGAAGTCACGCTTCGCCCCCTCAATGCAAGTCTATGGGAGGGGGCGTGACTGCCGTCACGCCCCCTCCCATAGACGTGCATTGAGGGGGCAGGGTTATGACGTCACGCGCTGCCAGCTTGGGTGTTCGGAACAGTTTGTAGCGTAGTACCCTTTTAAATACGAACAAAAGATGTCCAGCGCGGATGTCAAGCAATACGAATGTTATTCAGCCATAACGCTAAGTAATGAGAGGTGACGCGTTTCGGCCGCAATCAACGGCCTTAGTCTTAAGGCCGTTGATTGCGTCCGAAACGCGTCACCTGTCATTACTTAGCGTTATGGCTGAATAACATATTCGTATTGCTTGACATCCGCGCTGGACATCTTTTGTTTGTATTACTAATGAATGAACCAAGGTCCGGTTCTGTCCGAGACGCGGGAGGGGCGACCGAGTGAGCTGTGCCGCACCTGCTATACTTACCCCTTTAAATGTATCAAGTGATAGATTAGTGACATAGATATCATGAAGATCCATGTAGAAGGAATGAGTTGGCAACTCACTTGCGTGTGAACAGCTTTATTCCACGAGATTAGGTGCATGCAGGTGCATACAAGCAGAGCAACGTTTTGCCAAGCGCTTCTTCCGGCTCACTCCTGAGTGAGCCGGAAGAAGCACTTGGCGAAACGTTGCTCTGCTTGTATGCACCTGCATGCACCTAATCTGTTGCTGTTCACACGCAAGTGAGTTGCCATCTCATTCCTTCTACATTGGATGTTGTATTGGACTGTTTCTTTTTGAAGATGTAGCACCACTTGCAGCAATACCCGAGTCTGTACGTTTTCAAGCAGGATCTTGCGGTAGCATTAAATTTTGGAGGCTTGCTTGTACAGGAGTAGTGCCAGCAATCCTCACTGTTTGGACATAGCTATCATGAAGACAGCGCAACCCGTGTCGCAGCTGAAATCACTGTGTAACCTTATTCTGCTGCCGTATCAAACAGATGCGGTTTATCATTTTTGTACATTTTATTTATTTTTAGGGCAACTGTGTGTTGAAGATGTCCCAACCATGGTGATGTGCAAACCAAAACTGTTACCCCTTAAATCAGTCACCCTGACAAAGCTGGAAAAGATGCAGCGAGATGCCCAAGAGACAGTCAGGCAGCAGGAAACGGCTCAGAGGAACCTGCCTGAAACCCAACCGTGAGCCATGTGGATGCAGCATCACAACGGCCACTAGTCTCTACAGTCCATGTACACATTTGTCTGCTGATATATAGTTTTGTTCATACTCCTTTCTGTAAGTTATGTATTGCTATTAAAGGCTCCTGTGTCTATTTTAGATGTAAAAGTGGGAAGAGGTTATTATTCTGAGCGGTATTCTCACAAAGGCAAAGTTAACCTTGTCCTATCCAGATGATATTGGCTGAACAAGGTCTCAGTGGATGAATTTTTTTGTCTCTACTAGCTCTCACTTTTAGGCTGGGTTCACACTACGGTTTGTAACTATGGTTCCCGTATACGGCTGGGAGGAGGGGTGGGCGGGGCTTAATCGCGGCGCCCGCACTCAGCCGTATTCGGGAACCGTAGTTAATGTATGTCTATGAGCCGACCGGAGTGAACCGCAGCCTCCGGTCGGCTGCGTTTTCGGCTGTATGCGGTTTCCCGACCACAGGCAAAAACATGGTCGACCACGTTTTTGCCTGCGGTCGGGAAACCTCATACAGCCGAAAACGCAGCCAACCGGAGGCTGCGGTTCACTCCGTTCGGCTTATAAACATACATTAACTACGGTTCCCGAATACGGCTGAGTGCGGGCGCCGCGATTAAGCCCCGCCCACCCCTCCTCCCAGCCGTATACGGGAACCATAGTTACAAACCGTAGTGTGAACCCAGCCTTATTTTCCCTAATGTCTTTCTGTGCCGTAATGATATACCTGAAAGCTTCTGCAAAGGAAAATCTTAGGAACATCTGATTATCTTAGGCTAGGTTCATACTGCGTATAGGGGATGCCGTCACAGCTATTCGTTAACCCCTTAAGGACCCGGCCATTTTTTTGCACATCTGACAACTTTCACTTTAAACATTAATAACTCTGGGATGCTTTTACCTTTCATTCTGATTCCGAGAGTTTTTTCGTGACATATTCTACTTTATGTTAGTGGTAATATTTTGTCGATACTTGTATCATTTCTTGGTGAAAAATTCCAAAATGTTATGAAAAATATTGAAAATTTAGCATTTTTCTAACTTTGAAGCTCTCTGCTTGTAAGGAAATTGGACATTCCAAATAAATTATATATTGATTCACATATACAATAGGTCTACTTTATGTTTGCATCATAAAGTTGACGTGTTTTTACTTTTGGAAGACATTAGAGGGCTTTAAAATTCAGCAGCAATTTTCCAATTTTTCACAAAATTTTCAAAATCGGGATTTTTCATGGACCAGTTCAGGTTTGAAGTGGATTTGAAGTGCTTTCATTTTAGAAATACCCCATAAATTACCCCATTATAAAAACTGCACCCCTCAAAGTATTCAAAATGACATTCAGTAAGTATGTTAACCCTTAAGGTGTATCACAGGAATAGCAGCAAAGTGAAGGAGAAAATTCAAAATCTTAATTTTTTACACTCGTTCTTGTAGACCCAGTTTTTGAATTTTTACAAGGGGTAAAAGGAGAAAAATCCTCTCAAAATTTGTAACCCAATTTCTCTCGATTAAGGAAATACCTCATGTGTATGTCAAGTGTTCGGCGGGCACACTTTTTGTTAAAGGCGAATGTGTAAATGAAAAAAATAATGTTTCACTAAAGTGCAGTTTTTTCCCCAAATTTACCATTTTTATAAAGGGTAATGGGAGAAAATGCCCCCCAAAATTTGTAACCCCATCTCTTCTGAGTATGGAAATACCCCATGTTAGGACGTAAAATGCTCTGCGGGCGAACTACAATGCTCAGAAGAGAAGGAGTCACATTTGGCTTTTGGAAAGCAAATTTTGCTGAAATGGTTTTTGGGGGGCATGTCGCATTTAGGAAGCCCCTATGGTGCCAGAACAGCAAAAATACCCACATGGCATACTATTTTGGAAACTACACCCCTCAAGGAACGTAACAAGGAGTACAGTGAGCCTTAACACCTCACAGGTATTTCACGACTTTGTTAAATTTGGATGTGTAAATGAAGAAAAAACATTTTTTTCACTAAAATGCAGTTTTTCCCCCCCAATTTTTACATTTTTACAAGGGGTAATAGGAGAAAATGACCCCCAAAATTTGTAACCCCATTTCTTCCGAGTATGGAAATGCTCAGAAGAGGAGGAGCGCCATTGAGCTTTTGAAGAGTGAATTTGTTTGGAATGGAAGTCAGGGGCCATGTGCGTTTACAAAGCCCCTCGTGGTGCCAGAACAGTGGACCCCCCCACATGTGACCCCATTTTAGAAACTACACCCCTCTCAGAATTTAATAAGGGGTGCAGTGAGCATTTACACCCCACTGGCATTTGACAGATCTTTGGAACAGTGGGCTGAGCAATTACATTTTTCATTTTCACGGACCACTGTTCCAAAAATCTGTCAGACACCTGTGGAGCGTAAATGCTCACTGTACCCCTTATTACATTACATGAGGGGTGTAGTTTCCAAAATGGGGTCACATGTTGGGGGGGTCCATTGTTCTGGCACTATGGAGGCTTTGTAAACACACGTGGCCTTCAATTCCGGACACATTTTCTCTTCAAAATCCCAATGGCGCTCCTTCTCTTCTGAGCATTGTAGTTCGCCCGCAGAGCACTTTACATCCACATATGGGGTATGTTCTTACTCTGAAGAAATGGGGTTTCAAATTTTTTTTTTCCTATTTTCCCTTGTGAAAATGAAAAATTTAGGGTAACGCCAGCATTTTAGTGAATTTTTTATTTATTTTTCATTTTCCCTTTAACGAAAATTTGTCAAACACCTGTGGGGTGTTAAGGCTCACTATACCCCCCTTTGTTACGTTCCGTGAGGGGTGTAGTTTCCAAAATGGGGTCACATGTCGGTATTCATTTTTTTGCGTTTGTCATAACCGCTCTAAAATCAGCCACCCCTGTGCAAATCACCAATTTAGGCCTCAAATGTACATGTCGTTCTCACTCCTGATCCTTGTTGTGCGTCCGCAGAGCATTTTACGCCAACATATGGGGTATTTCCGTACTCAGGAGAAATTGAGTTACAAATTTTGGGGGTCTTTTTTTCCTTGTGAAAATAAAAAGTAAAGGGCAACACCAGCATGTTAGTGTAAAATATTTTTTTTATTTTTTTTTACACTAACAGACTGGTGTAGACCCCAACTTTTCCTTTTCATAATGGGTAAAAGGAGTAAAAGCCCCCCAAAATTTGTAGTGTAATTTCTCCCGAGTACGGAAGTACCCCATATGTGGCCCTAAACTGTTTCCTTGAAATACGACAGGGCTCTGAAGTGAGAGAGCACCATGCACATTTGAGGACTAAATTAGGGATTGCAAAGGGTATTCTACACCAGTGATTCCCAAACAGGGTGCCTCCAGCTGTTGCTAAACTCCCAGCATGCCTGGACAGTCAGTGGCTGTCCAGAAATGCTGGGAGTTATTGTTTTGCAACAGCTGGCGGCTCCGTTTTGGAAACCCTGCCATACAATACGCTTTTCATTTTTATCGGGGGGGGGGGGGGGGCAGTGTAAGGGGGTGTATATGTAGTGTTTTACCCTTTATTATTTGTTAGTGTAGTGTTTTTAGGGTACATTCGCACTGGCGGAGGTTTACAGCGAGTTCCCTGCTAGGAGTTTGCGCTGCGGCGAAAAATTTGCCGCAGCTCATACTTGAAGCAGGAAACTTACTGGAAACCTCTGCCAGTGCGAATGTACCCTAAAAACACTACACTAACAAATAATAAAAGGGTAAGACACTACATATACACCCCCTTACACCCCCCCCCCCCCAATAAAAATGAAAAGCATATTGTATGGCAGTGTTTCCAAAACGGAGCCGCCAGCTGTTGCAAAACAACAACTCCCAGCATGTACTGACAGACCGTGCATGCTGGGTGTTGTACTTTTGCAACAGCTGGAGGCACACTGGTTGGAAAACCTTCAGTATACAACTACAACTCCCAGCATGTACTGATCGCCAAAGGGCATGCTGGGAGATGTAGTTATGCAACAGCTGGAGGGATCGCAACTACAACTCCCAGCATGCTGGAATTTGCAGTTTTGCAACATCTGGAGAGCTACAGTATAGAAACCACTGCAAACTGAGGCCCTCCAGATGTTGCAAAACTACAAATCCCAGCATGCCCAGACAGCAAACAGTTGTCTGGGGATGCTGGGAGTTGTAGTTTTGCAACATCTGGAGTGCTACAGTATAGAGACCACTATATAGTGGTCTCAAACTCTAGCCCTCCAGATGTTGCTAGGCAACTTACCGGCTTCTGTCGGATCCAAGGATCCAGCTGCACGACATCGTCGCCTGCAGGGTAAGTGGACTCCGGCGCTGGTCCCCTTCGTTTCCCCGTTCTGCCTCGCCTATTGTGGGTGGGCAGAAGGGGGAAAACGAAAGTTAACCCCCCCCCCCCCCCGCCCCCGATCTGCTATTGGTGGTCGCGTCTAGACCACCAATAGCAGGGAAAGGAGGGGTGGCACCTCACTCTGCCACCTCACTCCTATCCCTTCAGGGGGATCGTGGGTGTCTTGGACAACCGTGATCCCCCTTATAATCCGGATCACCATAGACCCGAAATGACCCGGAATTGTGCAAATCGCAAGTGTGAATTCACTTGCGATTTGCGCCGATATGGGGGGGTCTGATGACCCCCCCCTGGGCATTTGTGCGGGGTGACTGCTGATAGATATCTGCAGTCACCCCGGTCCCCACCCGGCTTGCGGCAGGGACCGAAATTCCCACGGACGTACGCGTATGTCCTTGGTCCTTAACTACCAGGGTGCTTAGACGTACGTGTACGTCCATGGTCCTTAAGGGGTTAAAGGGGTACTCCACTGGAAAACATTTTATTTATTTTTTTTAAATCAACTGGTGCTAGAAAGTTAAACAGATTTGTAAATTACTTCTATTAAAAAATCCTAATCCTTCCAGTAATTATCAACTGCTGTTATGATCCACAGGAAGTTCTTTTCTTCTTGAATTTCCTTTCTGCCTGACCACAGTGCTCTCTGCTGACACCTCTGTCCATTTTAGGAACTGACCAGAGCAGGATAGGTATGCTAGCAGGATTTTCTCCTACTCTGGACAGTTCCTAAAGTGGACAGAGGTGTCAGCAGAGAGCACTGAGGTCAGGCAGAAAGGAAATTCAAAAAGAAAAGAACTTCCTCTGTAGTATACAGCAACTGATAAGTACTAGAAGGATTAAGATTTTTTTTTTTTTTTAAATAGAAGTAATTTACAAATCTGTTTAACTTTCTGGCACCCGTTGATTAAAAAAAAAAAGTTTTCCAGTGGAGTACCCCTTTAACCCCTTAAGGACTCAGCCCATTTTGGCCTTAAGGACTCAGACAATTAAATTTTTACGTTTTAGTTTTTTCCTCCTCGCCTTCTAAAAATCATAACTCTTTTATATTTTCATCGCCAGACTAGTATGAGGGCTTGTTTTTTGCATTACCAGTTGTCCTTTGTAATGACATCACTCATATCATAAAATGTATGGCGCAACCAAAAAACACTATTTTTGTGGGGAAATTAAAAAGAAAAACACAATTTTGCTAATTTTGAAAGGTTTCGTTTTCACGCCGTACAATTTACGGTAAAAATGACGTGTTCTTTATTCTGAGGGTCAATACTAGAGATGAGCGAACTTACAGTAAATTCAATTAGTCACGAACTTCTCGGCTCGGCAGTTGATGACTTTTCCTGCATAAATTAGTTCAGCTTTCAGGTGCTCCGGTGGGCTGGAAAAGGTGGATACAGTCCTAGCAGACTCTTTCCTAGGACTGTATCCACCTTTTCCAGCCCACCGGAGCACCTGAAAGCTGAACTAATTTATGCAGGAAAAGTCATCAACTGCCGAGCCGAGAAGTTCGTGACTTATCGAATTTACTGTAAGTTCGCTCATCTCAAGTCAATACGATTAAAATGATACCCATTATTACATACTTTTATATTATTGTTGCGCTTAAAAAAAAATCAAACTTTTTAACCAAATTAGTACGTTTATAATCCCTTTATTTTGATGACCTATAACTTTATTTTTCCGTATAAGCGGCGGTATGAGGGCTCATTTTTTGCGCCATGATCTGTACTTTTTTTTGATACCACATTTGCATATAAAAAACTTAATAAGTTTTTTATAATTTTTTTTTAATAAAATGTATTAAAAAAGTAGCAATTTTGGACTTTTTATTTTTTTTCTACGTTCACCGTACGGGATCATTAACATTTTATTTTAATAGTTCGGACATTTACGCACACGGCGATACCAAATATGTCTATTAAATTTATTTTTTACGCTTTTTGGGGGTAAAATAGGAAAAAACGGACGTTTAACTTTTATTGGGGGAGGGGATTTTTCACTTTTTTTTTTACTTTTACATTTTTTTTTTTTACACTTGAATAGTCCCCATAGGGGACTATTCATAGCAATACCATGATTGCTAATACTGATCTGTTCTATGTATAGGACATAGAACAGATCAGTGTTATCGGCGATCTTCTGTTCTGGTCTGCTCGATCCAAGACCAGAGCAGAAGACGCCGGGAGCCGGATGGAGCAAGGTGAGGGGACCTCCGTACGGCGTTCTGAATGATCGGATCGGGCGATCCAATCATTCATTGAAATCGTGTAATGCCGCGATCTGTATTGATCCCGGCATCTGAGGGGTTAATGGTGGACGCCCGAGAGATCGCGGGCGTCGGCCATTGCCGGCGGATCCCTGGCTGCGATCAGGATGCCCGCGGTTATGCACAGGACGTAAATGTACGTCCTGGTGCGTTAAGTACCACCGCACCAGGACTTACATTTATGTCCTGCGTCCTTAAGGGGTTAAAGTAGTACTCCGCTGCTCAGCGTTTGGAACAAACTGTTCCAAACGCTGGAGCCAGGAGCTCGTGACGTCATAGCCCCGCCCCCTCATGACATCACACCCCCTCCCATAGACTTGCATTGAGGGGGCGGAGCGTGACGTCATGAGGGGGCAGAGCTATGACATCACGAGCTCCCGGCTCCAGCGTTCAGAACAGTTTGTTCCAAACACTGAGCAGCGGAAGCGGAGTACCCTTTTAACATCCCACTGACAACACGATGCTGACCTATACTGTGGAGGAGAGCTGCAGGTTCTATTTATTTTATAACTTGAGAGATGAATAACTAGAGGTCACTCACCACTTCTGGTGCTTCAGTTACTTTATTCCAAGCGTCATATCCGGGTCCTGTTGGCTTTTACCTGCACAAAGTAACTGAAGAACCAGAAACGGTATAAGTGGCCTCCAGTTATTCATCTCTCAAGTTGTTGCAACTATCTACCTATTCTTAAAGGGGTACTCCGGCGATAAGACATCTTATCCCCTATCCAAAGCATGATCGCTCCGGGTCTGATTACTAGCGATCACGGGGACGGAGCATAGTGATGTCACAGCGTGGAAGATCACGGGGGTCCCCAGCGGCGGGACCCCCGTGATCAGGCATCTTATCCCCTATCCTTTGGATAGGGGATAAGATGTCTTAGCACAGGAGTACCCCTATAAGAGATTGAGCACCCCACGGGCTTTCACATCCCGCCTAAGGGTACTTTCACACGAGCTGATTTTTTTTTAGCAGGTTTTCCGCTGCGTGTTTGAAAGTGGGCGGGCTCTTCTCAGCTGTCCGCAGCAGATTTTCCGCAGCGTGAATTTACGCTGCGGAAAATCCGCCACAGTCCCTGACTTCAATGGGGCTTGCGGCGGATTTTCCGCAGTGTACATTCCGCTGTGGAAAATCGGCTGCGGACAGCCAAGAGCCCACCCACTTTCAAATACGCAGCGGAAAACCCACAAAAAAATCTGCGTGTGTGAATGTACCCTAATAGAGGAAGCTGGCTGTACTGTGTGTTGTCTTAAAGGAGTACCCTGCCCCCTGACATCTTATCCCCTATCCAAGGGTTAAGGGATGTCTGATCACAGCCCCCATGGTGCCAGAACAATGGACCCGCCCCCCACGTATACGACCCCATTTTGGAAACTACACCCCTCATGTAATGTAATAAGGGGTACATTTAGTATTTACACCCCACTGGCGTGATCTTTGGAATAGTGGGCTGTGCATATTAAACATTACATTTTTCATTTTCACGGGCCACTGTTCAAAAAATCTGTCAGACACCTGAGGGGTGTAAATGTTCACTGTACCCCTTATTACATTACATGAGGGGTGTATGTGGGGGGGGTCCATTGTTCTGGCACCATGGGGGCTTTTGTAAATACACATGGCATACAATTCCAGCCAAATTCTCTCCCAAAAAGCCCAATGGCGCTCCTTCTCTACTGAGCATTGTAGTTCACCCGCAAAGCACTTTACATCCACACATGGGGTATTTTCTTACTCAGAAGAAATTTTTTTCTCCTATTACCCCTTGTGAAAATAAAAACTTTGGGGTAACACCAGAATTTTAGTGGGAAAAAAATAATCAGATTTTTCCTTTTTCACGTCCAACTTTAATGAAAATTTGGCAAACACCTGTGGGGTGTTCAGGTGCACTATACCCCTTGTTACATTTCATGAGGGGTGTAGTTTCCAAAATGGGGTCACATGTGGGTGATTTTTTTTTTGTGTTTGTCAGAACCGCTGTAACTATCAGCCACCCCTGTGCAGCACAGGTGTTTTTTTGCAACAGCTGGAGGCACCCTAGTTGGGAAACACTGACTGGTCTGTGTATTGTGCCTGCACCCATCTATAGGTATAATACTGGAGAAGTCTCAAGATGGTGGATCTTTTTGGGATCAGATGGACCTGAACACTCAAAACCACCACAGGTGGTCGTGTGAAGTGTCAACAAATGGGTACGTGCTGGCTGACATGGAATTCTCTTGAATTTAATGCCTGCAAGAAAAAAAAAAAAAAATAAATAAAATAAAAAAACACCTTGTGTCACGCACAGCAGTTTGAGCCGAAGCCAGAAGTGGATTCAGCAGGTCGGAGAAGTAAAAGTCTTTCCTTTTATATTTCTCTTTTATTTTATTATTTTTTTTAAATCAACTTCTGCTACTACAGTTTCTGAACAGAAACAAACAAAACAAAAAACTTTGTAAAGCACCTTGATACCACCTAAATGATTATTTTTTGGCTGCCTGGAGCCTCCACTAGGGGGAGCTTACTAAAGACAGACATTACTAGTGCATTTCCTAAATCTGTGTGTTGTGAGCATTTCCAGGATATTTGGAACTCTAACCCCCTAAACAAAGAAATGGATGGAGCAGCACAGGATTGTGGTCCTATAGGCGAACAAAAGGATAGGTGCGACTTCAGACCCAAGCTACACAATTTTATGTAAACTTTGCAGGTATTGACATAGTATGTAATGTATGGGTGAATTCACATGTACAGTATCCTGTGCATATTGGAAAATATTCAAAATATGCGCATCAAATATGTGCACAATACTGTACTACAAGTCAACGTTCACTTTGACAGAGCTATTTAAAGGAAAATTTGGGAGATCACCATCACATCATACAATATATGCGAGACAGTCATATCCTAACCTTTGCCATAGACATCTGTTTCGGTTTTGTGCATGTGATCCTGGCAGGTACCGACTGGCTGCACACAGATTATAAATTATCTATAGGCAATTCTAGTTGCTACCGAGCATTTCTAAATTTAGGTCCTCAAATTCTGCTTCACCTCTCACACTCCATGACAACTTACCGTATATACTCGAGTATAAGCCGACCCGAATATAAGCAGAGGCCCCTAATTTCACCCCAAAAACCCAGGAAAAGTTATTGACTCGACTATAAGCCTAGGGTGGTGTGACAAACTGACTCTGCCAAAAGTGACTTCTCCTTCCCGATGACAAGCCCCCAGCATATCACAGGCAATATCCCCAGGAAGAACTAGAGATTATTGCATCCTTGTACCCAAAGAACCAGGCAACACCAGTCTTCAGGTATTAAATCAGAACCCTTTATTGTGGAACAAGTGTCTTCTTTTATAGGAAGGACATCACAGGGGGAAGGGTCAGTAAAGACAATACAGGTGAAAGCAAGTCTGGGAGATAATCCAATAAAAATAGCTCTCCCTATACAGGGCCTGGAGTGCAAAAGGTGGAGGTGTGCAAAAGGTGGAGGTGTGCAGAAGTCGGACTGTGTGCAAAAAGGAGAAGCATGTGTAAAATTAGTGCATTGTACAAAAGGTGAACCGTGTGCAAAAGGTCGACAGTGTGCAAAAGGTGTATTGTGTAAAGAAGGTGGACCGTGTGCAAAAGGTCGACAGTGTGCAAAAGGTGTATTGTGCACAGAAAGTGGACCGTGTGCAGAAAGTGTATGAAAACAGTAAATAAAAGTATTTTAACTCTGAGCTTTATGTCACTGGACAACATCAACTGGGGGTACAAATAGTGATGTCCCAAAGTCCATCCAAGTAGGTAGGGTGACTCTAGGATCTGTCACAGGTGGGAAATACATCATCCCCCAATGTCATCATCCACCCCCCCCCCCCTGTCATCATCCAGACCCCCATCGTTAACACCCCTCATCATCACCCTGTCATTTTCACCCCCGTCATCATCCCCCCCCCCCCCCCCGGTCATCATCCAGACCCCGGTCATCATTCCTCCCCCCCCCCCCCCTCATCATCATCACCGCCTGTCAATCCCTTCATCAGTGGTCTTCAACCTGCGGACCTCCAGATGTTGCAAAACTACAACTCCCAGCATGCCTGGACAGCCATCGGCTGTCCGGGCATGCAGGGAGTTGTAGTTTTGAAACATCTGGAGGTCCGCAGGTTGAGGACCACTGCGGCCTTAGTCATCATCCAGACCCACCTTTAGTTTTCTACTCACCTCCCCTCGGTGGGAAAGAAGGGTGAGCTGGTCCGGGCCATCTATGCTGCAGGGACCGTCCGGTGGGGAGGGTTAGTCGTTTTGGGCTGTCCATCTTCACCGGGAGGCCCTCTTCTCCACTCCGGGCCGGCCCCGGACTAGTGACGTTGCCTTGACGACGACGCACAGGGACGTTCATGCGCAAGTACGTCTGCTACGCACGGACGTCCCTGTGCGTCATCGTCAAGGC
The DNA here is from genome assembly GCF_029499605.1 of Hyla sarda. Taxonomy (NCBI): domain Eukaryota; kingdom Metazoa; phylum Chordata; class Amphibia; order Anura; family Hylidae; genus Hyla; species Hyla sarda. The sequence continues at coordinate 17,689,638 of NC_079195.1, forward strand.
AACGTCACTAGTCCGGGGCCGGCCCGGAGTGGAGAAGAGGGCCTCCTGGTGAAGATGGACAGCCCGAAACGACTAACCCTCCCCACCGGACGGTCCCTGCAGCATAGATGGCCCGGACCAGCTCACCCTTCTTTCCCACCAAGGGGAGGAGAGTAGAAAACTAAAGGGGGTCTGGATGATGACGAAGGCCGCAGTGTTCTTCAACCTGCGGACGTCCAGATGTTTCAAAACTACAACTCCCAGCATGCCCGGACAGCCGATGAGTGTCCGGGCATGCTGGGAGTTGTAGTTTTGCAACATCTGGAGGTCCGCAGGTTGAAGACCACTGAGAAGGGATTGACAGGCGAAGCGTTCACTAGAGTATAAGCAGACCCCCTCTCGTGCAGAAAACTCGGCTTATACGGTATATGGATATTCCATTGGTTGTCAACCAGGAATTGAAGGACTTCTGTTTACCGTTTGTTATGTAAATGTAAGAATAATTGAAAAATAATATAAAAGGGGTAAAATTGTTCATCTCACAGAAAGTAGTAGCTCCAGGTGTTGCACTTTTTCAGCCATCACCATCGTTCATACCTGACGGAGAATAATTCGATCCCTTTAAAGACCACACAAACACCAGTTCAGCACTTTTCTGCGTCACTAAACATATTTATTTAGTTTTGCACTTATATATACACACACGCGTTCTAGCAGAACTTAGCCTTGTATTTCCAGATTTTTTTTTTACTTTTTTTTGTAGAAAAATAGATGTTCCAGCCACCATGTACTGTACGTTTTCATGTCAAAATGTTTCTCTTCCATTGGAAAGGTGAATAAAAACCAACCCACTCCCATATAACTAAATCTGTTTGCTTAACAAAAATAAAGCCAAACCCTGCACCTCTGGCACAAGTGGATAAATTATTCAACGAGTCACTTCTCCCTTTCAACTACCAAAGCAAAAAGGTTTATAAAGAGCAGCAGCCAACAGAGGATGACAGGGCCCCGGGCCCCTGCGCTAACAAGTCTTCAAAGTGATTTACCATTAAACACTGACAGTATTGGGGGGGGGGGGGGGGGTGAGCGGCTGTTACATGTGATTACACAACAGAGGGATTGGATACAATGGCACTTCCATAAGTATACAGTGTAGCTTATGCCTTTCACCACTTGTCTCTGTACAGCTACCTACCCCAATCAATGAACTTCTAAAACAGTTTTATTTAGAAAACTATTATAGAAAGGCTCTGTATCCATAACATTGTATATAGAGATTTAGAAAACATTAACTGTGCCCGGTCACGATGCTTCTTGATGTCTTTCCCTCTAATAGCTCTCAAACTTCAGACGACCGCCGTCTCCTTCACTGACAAATCGTTTTCTTCCCCTGTGATGGAAGCAAAAGGAAAAAATAAAATAATTAAAAATTAGTTCCAATGCTTTTTTTTTTTTTTTTTTTAACATACAACCTCTTAATCCCTTAACCCTTTAAGGACCAAGCCCATTTTGGCCTAAAAGGGGTACTCCGTTGCTCAGCGTTTGGAACAAACGGAAACTGTTCCGAATGCTGGAGCAGGGAGCTCGTGACATCATAGCCCCGCCCCATCACGACTGCCACGCCCCCTCCAATATACTTGCATTGAGGGGGAGGGGCGTGGAGTAATGAGTGGGCAGGGCAATGACATCATGAGCTCCCAGGACCAGCTCCAGCATTCGGAACAGTTTGAGTACCCCTTTAAGGACCAGGCTAATTTTCATTTTTGCACTTTTTTCCTCCTCCCATTCTAAAACATCATAACGCTTTCAATTCTGCACCTAAAGACCAGGGCTTGGTTTTTTTTGCTTCACAAATTGTACTCTGTAATGACACAACTTACAGGTGAAACTTGAAATATTAGAATATCGTGCAAAGTTCATTTATTTCAGTAATGCAACTTAAAAAGGTAAAACTAATATATTAGAGAGACTCATTACAAGCAAAGCGAGATATGACAAATCACGGCTTGAACTAATTGTGAGGATTATGGCTTACAGCTCATGAAAACCCCAAACCCCCCAATTACTAGGATTTGGGGAGCCATGTCATCTGCTGGTTTTGGTCACTGTGCTTCATTAAATCCAGGGTCAACGCATTCGTCTACCAAGATATTTTGGAGCACTTCATGCTTCCTTTCAAGTTGCATTAATGAAATACAATGGACTTTTGCACGATATTAAAATTTTTCGAGTTTCCCCTGTATTTTATCCCAAAATCAGTCAAAAAATAAAATTGTGGGGTGAAATAAAAAAATAAAAAAACATTTTGTAACTGGGGGCTAAAAATGACACATTTTTATTCTGTAGGTCCATATAGTCACAAGGATACCCAATTTATATATTTTACTACTTTAAAAAAGTTATAACTACATGTACCAAAATTTGTTTAAAATTGTCATCCTCTGACCCCCTATAACTTTATTTTTCTGCATACAGGGCTATATGAAGGCAAATTTTTTGTGCCATGGTCTGTAGTTTTTATGGATACCATTTTTAATTTTGATGGGACTTTTTGATCACTTTTTATCCATTTTTCTAGGTATATGAAGTGACCAAAAAAAAATTTCGCAATTTTGGACTTTGGTATTTTTGTACGAGTACACCATCAACCGAGCGGTTTAACTAACCTTATATTTTAATAGTCCAGACATTTACGCACACAGTAGTACCACATATGATGATTTAAAAAAAATAGGAAAAGGGGTGCGAGTTAATTTTTTAATAGGGGGGGGGCTTATTCACTTTATATTTTTTTACCACTTTCCTTTTCGGGGCATCGCAATTCAGTCGCGATAGTTGCTCCGCTGATTTTTTTTTTTTTACATGTACGCCATCGACCGTGTGTATATTTTAATTGTTCGGACATTTAGGCATGCGGCAGTACCACATATATTTTTCATTACATTATTTTAAAAAATGGGAAGGCGGTGGGGGGGATTCAAACTTTTATTAGGAAGGAGTTAATTCACTTTTATAAAGTTTTTTATTTTTTTTAGTCCCCATAGGGGGCTTTGCCATGCAATCTTTCGATTGCATACCCAGTTCAATGCTGAACTTTGCCTCAACATTGATCAGGGTTATAGATGCTCTGCTTCTCGAGCCTGCCTAGGCTTCCTGGAGAAGCAGAGGACCGATCGGACGGCGAGGTAAGGGCCCTCCCGCCGTCCACTCAGCTGATCGGGACATTGCAATTTCACAGCGATGGTCCGATCAGCTCCACTGAACTAACAGGATGGTTAACCCTGCATTTTAGATGCCGCAATCAACTTTGATCGTGGCGTCTAAAGGGTTAATGTGAGTATTGGGTACCCAGTAAGCTCGGCTCGTGAGCATGCTTCCAACACCGGTAACAGGACAAGGGTGTACAGATACGCCTTTGGTCCTTAAGGTGTTAAGGACGCTAAATATTTTGGCCTTAAGGACAAAGCAACATTTCTTAAATCTGACCAGTGTCACTTAATGCATTAATAACTCTGATATACTTTTACCTATTGTAATTATTCTGAGACTGTTCTTTCAAGATATATTTACTGTATAATAGTGGTAAAATTTTTGTCGACACTTGAAGACTTAGTTAAAAAAAAAAAAAAAATTAATTTACAAAATTCAAATTTTTCTAAATTTGAAGTTCTATGCTTTAAAAAGGAAAAATGTTCATGCCAAATACATTACATATTAATTCACATATACAATGGTCCAGATTTATCAATCTGCCTAAAACCCTGACCTTCTGGGTTTTCCCACAGCAATTAATCACATCTCAGGTTTAATATCTTAATGAGCTCTGATAAAATGTAAGTTGAGCTGTGATTGGGTTTATGCAGATTGATACATTTGGGCCTATGGGGGAAATGTGTGTGCTGTGTGGATGCTTTTTGGCACTGTTTTTTAGTTGCTGTGAACTTGACAAATCTGCCCCAAATTTATCCAACAGGCGCATTATGTATGATTAATTTCTTGCAATCCCCAAAAAATATCATGGAAAATTATTTTACTCCTCTTGTCCCCAGTCAACTTCTGTCCATTCCCTCGGCTTCCGTATTGTCTACTTATGGTTTTTGTTGGTGAAAAATTCCAGCTACCTGAATAATTTTCTAGTGTTTTTATAACAGTCTAAAGCCCCCAACACTTGCACTTGCCAAAGCTTAATAATAACAAACAAACTGTGAAAGAGTTGAAAAGTCGCAAAAGAAAAACCCTAAAAACTCAACCTGCAACAAATATGCAACTTTTCACAATACAACAATGTTGGCAGACACACCGCAAAGCCCAGAAGGAATTGAGCAAACTTGGGGTTTTGCAAAGATTTGTCTGGAATGGAAGTTGGAGGCTAAGGCCTGTAGTTTTGCAACAGCTGGAGGCACACTGAAAAACACTGTCCTAGTCACTATATACACTGTGAATCTAAAACGTCCCATAAAACATATGCTGTACATTTGCTGCGTTTGCCTTCATCCTTCTCACACATGCCCTTACATGAAGGGATTAACGTTTTAGAAAATGTTTACAAGCAGAGGACAAAGCTTTTACTTTAACAATGCACCAAGGGACGCCAGGAGAGGCAAACCACAATCCTTCATTGTATTCAGGTGAAAGGCACAGATTTATTCATCATCCCTCAAAACATGTAGATGCTGTATTTTTTGGACATTTAAAAAGGGAATGTATAACCTAGATTTTTATTTTTTAAAGGGGTATTCCCGTTTTTATTTGGACTGTTCTACAGGGGCTGTAAAACTAGTGTAGTTCATAATGTAGTGTCTGTACCTGTGTTTGATGGTGGTCTCATTTCTTATGTGATCTTTGCCATGATGTTCATTTTTAGCAGCATACAAAATGAGTGTTGTCTCGGGCGTTTCCCAGGTTGCAGTGCTGCCCGAGACATTACATCACTTGTCAAGTGTTGAAAAGGAGCCTGTATGTGCTTCCGCTGGGTGGGAGGGGGATTATTATCCACAGGGCTGAAGGTTCTTTTTACTACCAAGTTTTTACTACCAAGTTGTGTTTGAAGCCCACACTAGCTAATGGTTCCAAAAGACTGAACTTTACTATTTGGCCACCACTTGTTTCAGTAACTTTAGCAGGGATTATAGATGTAGTCACCTTGATGGACATTGATCCCGTATTTGTTTTGAGATGATTCCAGCTTTAAAGCAGTCGTCCACAAAGCGCTCCAGAACAGAGTATGCATGCGGGACATCCAAATTAATATCTGGAATTTCAAGGTAAATTCTATCGTAGCCCTATAAAACAAAACCATAAAGAAAAAACAATGCATTAAATGGTTTAACGCTTCATATCCTAAACCACAGTCCCAGCTCTCACTGCAGATTTATATAATTTCCTGCCAGCAGAGGGCAGTCTTACCCTTTTCATTTGATCCAAAGTAATGACAGCTGATTTCCACAGGGATTCTAACAAATTCAGCATCATCTTGTATGTGGTATCCCCACTTGCTTCAAGAACCATCAGTATTGCCTTTATATGGATAGGTACAGTTAAATAAATAAAATGTACGTTGTAATGTAAATAAGTATGGAGAAGAAAAAAATAAAATAAAAAAAAAAAAGTTGCGTACCTCATACACAAGCTCATGGTGAAAATGAGGTACTTCCAGCTCCTGAAGACAGCGTTCAGCTTCTGATACATCCCCAGATAACACATACTCTTTTAGCAGCATATCAATCTGGCAGAGAGAATGCACAACATAAAAAATAAATAAAAAAAGTGATTGAGATTTAAATTTAGTTTTTCAATTTTTTTCTCACAGAATTTTCTTTTATCATCCTTAAAAGGGGTACTCCGCCCCTAGACATCTCATCCCCTATCCAGACATCTTATCCCCTATCCTTTTGATCGAGGGGGTTCGGCTTCTGAGACCCCCACTATCTACGTGCTGCATCCGGCATTCTGAACATTATATCCAGAACGCTTGATACGGGCAGCCGGGGTTATGACTACGCCCCCTCCATTCATGTCTAATGTTCAGAATGCCGGGGGCTTGACGGCAAAGCATTTGCGAGGGGTTCAATGTTTTTGCTAACGCCAAAAATCAGGATTTCCGTGAAAATTTTGGCGTGTGAACAGAGCAGCAGAAGCCCATTGAAATCAATGTAATTCTGCTGCTGTATAATGTCAGTTTGGAAATCTGCATGCATATTCTTCCGTGTGAACATACTACACCGTGATTGTCCAGGATTAACAGAACCTCTGACTCTTCATAGAGACTGCTCCACACCTGTCTATGGGCTCAGTACAATTCTAAAGAAATACCAAACACAGCCTATAGACAAGCATATCTTTTTAATACACTTTTTTCTTTATGATCGGAATCTATTGGTGACATATAGATCTGACTTCTGGTGTTGTATAGTAGTAGTACAATGGTATACAGGTCGGGAAATATATGCAGAGCACACAATGGCCCAGATTTATCAATATGCATGAGACAAATAAATACCTGTCTTGCCCATAGCGACCAGAGCTCAGCTTTCATTTCACCTGACCAATTATATAAATGAAAGCTAAGCTGTGATTGGTTGCTAGGGGTAAAGCAAACATTTATTGTCTCATGCAGACATATAATACAGTGGGGCAAAAAAAGTATTTAGTCATCCACCAATTGTGCAAGTTTTCCCACTTAAAAAGATGAGAGGCCTGTAATTTTCATCATAGGCATACCTCAACTATGAGAGACATAATGAGTAAAATATCCATAAAATCACATTGTCTGATTTTAAAGAATTTATTTGCAAATTATGGTGAAAAATAAGTATGTGGTCAATAACAAAAGTTCATCTCAATACTTTGTTATATACCCTTTGAGGTCAAACGTTTCCTGTAAGTCTTCACAAGGTTTTCACACACTGTTGCTGGTATTTTGGCCCATTTCCCCATGCAGATCTCCTCTAGAGCAGTGATGTTTTGGGGATGTCTCTGGGCAACACGGACTTTCAACTCCCTCCAAAGGTTTTCTATGGGGTTGAGATCTGGAGACTGGCTAGGCCACTCCAGGACCTTGAAATCCTTCTGACGAAGCCACTCCTTTGTTGTCCGGGGGGGTGTTTGGGATCATTGTCATGATGAAAGACCAAGCCACGTCTCATCTTCAATGCCCTTGCTGATGGAAGGAGGTTTTCACTCAAAATCTCTCAATACATGGCCCCATTCATTCTTTCCTTTACAAGAATCAGTGTCATCCTGGTCCCCATGCTGCACAACAGCCCCAAAGCATGATGTTTTTCACCCCCATGCTTCACAGTAGGTATGGTGTTCTTTGGATGCAACTCTGCATTCTTTCTCCTCCAAACATGACGAATTAAGTTTTTACCAAAAAGTTCTACTTTGGTTTCATCTGACCATATGACATTCTCCCAATCCTCTTCTGGATCATCCAAATGCTCTCTAGCAAACTTCAGACGGGCCCGGACATGTACTGGCTAAAGCAGGGGGACACGTCTGGCACTGCATGATTTGAGTCCCTGGCGGGGTAGTGTGTTACTGATGGTAGGCATTGTTACTTTGGTCCCCGCTCTGTGCAGGTCATTCACTAGGTCCCCCCGTGTGGTTCTGGGATTTTTGCTCACCGTTCTTGTGATCATTTTGACACCACGGGGTGAGTTGTTGCGTGGAGCCCCAGATCGAGGGAGATTATCAGTGGTCTTGTAGGGCTTCCATTTTCTAATAATTGCTCCCACAGTTGATTTCTTCACACCATGCTGCTTGCCTATTGCAGATTCAGTCTTCCCAGCCTGGTGCAGGTCTACAATTTTGTTTCTGGTGTCCTTAGACAGCTCTTTGGTCTTGGCCATAGTGGAGTTTGGAGTGTGACTGTTTGAGGTTGTGGACAGGTGTCTTTTATACTGATAAGTTCAAACAGGCGCCATTAATACAGGTAAGGAATGGAGGACAGAGGAGACTCTTGAAGAAATTACATGTCTGTGAGAGCCAGAAAACGTGCTTGTTTGAAGGTGACCAAATACTTATTTTCCACCATAATTTTCAAATTATTTCTTTAAAAATCAGACAATGTGATTTTATGGATTTTTTTTCTCATTAGGTCTCTCATAATTGAGGTATACAGTGGGGATCAAAAGTTTGGGCACCCCAGGTAAAAATTTGTATTAATGTGCATAAAGAAGCCAAGGAAAGATGGAAACATCTCCAAAAGGCATCAAATTACAGATTAGACATTCTTATAATATGTCAACAAAAGTTAGATTTTATTTCCATCATTTACACTTTCAAAAGTTTAGGCACCCTGCAGAGTTAATATCTTGTACTGCCCCCTTTGGCAAGTATCACAGCTTGATAAAGCTTTTTGTAGCCAGCCAAGAGTCTTTCAATTCTTGTTTGAGGTATCTTTGCCCATTCTTCCTTACAAAAGTCTTCCAGTTCTTTGAGATTTCTGTGCTGGCTGTCACGCACTGCTCTTTTAAGGTCTATCCATAGATTTTCAATTATGTTGAGGTCAGGAGATAGTGAAGGCCATGGCAAAACCTTCAGTTTACACCTCTTGATGTAATACCTCGTGGATTTCGAGGTATGTTTAGGATCATTGTCCATTTGTAGAAGCCATCCTCTCTTTAACTTCAGCTTTTCCACAGATGGCATCAAGTTAGCATCCAAAATTTGCTGAAATTTTATTGAATCCATTTTTCTTCTACTCCTGAGATGTTCCCTGTGCCACTGGCTGCAATACAACCCCAAAGCATGATTGATCCACCCCCATGCTTAACCCCTTAAGGACCCATGACGTACCGGTACATCATGAGTCCGCATCCGATCTATAACGCAGGGCCACGGCGTGGCCCCGCGTCATAGCGGGTCGGGCCTGGCCTCTAACAACGGCCCGGGACCCATGGCTAATAGCGCGCGTCATTGATCGCGCTGCCGTGCACTATTAACGCTTTAGACGCGGCGTTCACAGTTGAACGCCGCGTCTAAAGTGAAAGGGAAACCATGCTGGTTAGCTCAGGGAGCTGTTCGGGATCGCCGCGGGGTAATTGCGGCATCCCGAACAGCTGCAGGACACGAGGAGGGTCTCCTACCTTGCCTCCTGGTGTCCGATCGCCGAATGACTGCTCAGTGCCTGAGATCCAGGCATGAGCAGTCAAGCGGCAGAATCATTGAGCAGTGGTTTCTTATGAGAAACCACTGATCAATGTTAAAAGATCAGTGTGTGCAGTGTTATAGGTCCCTATGGGAGCTATAACACTGCAAAAAAAAAAAAAAAAAGTGAAAAGAAATAAAAAAAGGGAATAAAGATCATTTAACCCCTTCCCTATTAAAAGTTTGAATCACCCCTCTTTTCACATTAATTTTTTTTTTTTTTTTTTTTTTTAAAGTGTAAATAAAAATAAACGTGGTATCGCCACTTGCGGAAATGTCCGAATTATAAAAATATATCGTTAATTAAACCGCATGGTCAATGGCGTGCATGCAAAAAAATTCCAAAGTCCAAAATAGTGCATTTTTGGTCACTTTTTATATCATGAAAAAATGAATAAAAAGCGATCAAGTCCTATCAGTGCAAAAAGGAGATTTTTGTTTACTTATCGTAAAATATTTCTCGGAGGATCCAATGGGGGGGGGACAGACCGTGTGTGTATGCTGCTGTCTCTAGGAGGTGTGACACTATGGTAATAAAAAAAGTTGGCTCCTCCCAGCAGGATATACCCGCCTTCAGGCCCTGGAGCTAATCAGTTTAAGTTCCAGAGCAATAGGAGGAGACCAACAGGTCAAAGAAAAACCCCAAACTGTCCGAGAACCAGAAGAAAAAACATAACTGAACACACCCTCGGACAGAGAACCAAAAGGAAATCCCAAAAAGGGCGGGAGCTGTGTCCCCCAATGGATCCTCCGAGAAAGAGATTTTACGGTAAGTAAACAAAAATCTCCTTTTCTCTCTCTATCAGCTCCATTGGGGGACACAGACAGTGTGACGTACCAAAGCAGTCCCTTGGGTGGGCAGATAAACAGTCAGGCAGACGGCCGATCCACTGCCGCCTGCAACACTTTACGACCCAGACTAGCATCAGCCGATGCAAAAGTATGGACTCTGTAAAACCTCAAGAAAGTGTGCAAAGACGACCAGGTAGCCGCCTTGCAAATCTGCGAGGCAGAGGCTCTATTCTGGAGAGCCCAGGATGCCCCAACAGAAAGGGTAGAATGAGCCACAACCCTGAAAGGAGAAATCTTCCCCTTGCAGCGATAGGCTTCTGAAATGGGAGAACAAATTCACCTAGAAATGGTGGCCTTGGAAGCAGGTTGTCCCTTGCGACGACCTTCCGTAAGGACGAAAAAGGAATCACACTGACGAAACGAAGTGATTGAGAGATAAGACCGAACAGCCCGAACTACATCCAGCTTGTGTAGTAAGCGCTCCTTAGGATGAGAAGGAGCAGGACAAAGACACAGGAGGGCAATGTCCTCATTGAGATGAAAGGCCGAAACCACCTTAGGCAAAAAGGAAGGATCTGGCCAGAAAACAGCCTTGTCCTGGCGGATTACCAGAAACTGAGAACGGCAGGAAAGAGCTGCCAATTCAGACACCCTCCGGGTGGAGGTAATAGCAACAAGAAATGCCACTTTCCAAGAAAGGAGGCGGAGAGACACCTTTCTAAGGGGCTCAAAGGGAGCACCCTGGAGGGCACTCAGAACCAAATTCAAGTCCCAAGGGGGAGAGGGTGACCGATAAGGAGGAACAGCGTGCGCCACTCCTTGAAGGAAGGTCCGGACATGAGAATAAAAAGCCTGGGGCCGCTGGAAAAGAACAGCAAGGGCCGAAACCTGACCTTTAAGTGAACCGAGAGACAACCACAATTCCACCCCCGACTGCAAAAAGGAGAGAAGACGGGGAACTGAGAAGGTTACCGGGGAGAAGTCCTGAGCTTCACACCAATGAAAATAAGACCGCCAAATGCGGTGGTAAATTCTTGCGGAGGAGGGCTTACGAGCCCTGAAGCATGGCGTGAATGACTTGGGAAGAGAACCCGCGGGCCTTCAAAACCGCGGTCTCAACCCCCACGCCATCAAATGCAGCGACTGTAAATTGGGGTGGCAAAGAGGACCCTGAGAGAGCAGGTCCGGACGGAGCAGAAGGCGCAGTGGAGCGTCGTCCAGGAGCCTGACTACGTCGGCGTACCACGACCTTCGGGACCAATCTGAAGCTACCAGAATGGCGGTGACGTCCTCTGCTATGAGCTTCCTCAGCACCCTGGGAAGGAGCGGAAGGGGAGGGAACAGATAGGGTAGGGCAAACCCTGCCCAAGGAATCACTAGGGCGCCCACGGCCAGAGCCTGAGGGTCCCGGGACTTGGACACAAAAGGAAGGATCTTCCGATTGTGCCGGGACGCGAAGAGGTCCACGTCCGGAATGCCCCAGAGGTCGCAGAGTTGCGCGAAGACCTCTGGATGTAGAGACCACTCGCCGGGGTCGGGTGAGGACCGACTGAGGAAGTCCGCTTCCCAGTTGAGCACTCCCGGAATGTGAATCGCCGAAATGGCCGGAACCTTGCTTTCCGCCCAGGTGAGAATCTTTGTCACCTCGGCCATGGCTGCCGAGCTGCGAGTGCCGCCATGTCGATTTATGTACACCACGGCCATGGCATTGTCCGACTGGTCGCGGACAGGACGGGACTGAAGATGGGACTCCCAATGAAGAAGACAAAGAAGAATCGCCCGTAATTCCATTATGTTTATCGGAAGAAGGGTCTCTCGGGGAGACCAGAGTCCCTGAACCATCCAATCCCTGAACACGCCGCCCCAGCCAGACAGGCTGGCATCCGTTGTAACTACCTGTCAGTTAAGGGGAAGAAATGACCGCCCTTGGAGAAGAAGGGGGGAGCGGAGCCACCAGAGGAGAGACAGACGGACCCTGCGAGGGAGAACAATCTGACGATCGAGGGACAGAGGAGACCTGTTCCATCGAGAGAGAATCGCCAGTTGAAGGGGGCGGTAATGAAACTGGGCAAAGGGTACGGCCTCCATAGTTGCCACCATCCGACCCAGGACTTCCATACAAGTGCGGATGGGGACTGAGACCTGGGTCCGAAGGGAGCAGACCCCCGACAGAAGCACCAGACGTTTGTCCGGCGGGAGAAAATTCGGGCAGAGGCAGTGTCGAATCGAAGGCCCAGGAAGGTTAGAGACTGGGTAGGACGGAGGACTGACTTGTCCCGGTTGACCATCCACCCGAGGCGATCCAGAGTGTGGAGAGTGATGTCCAGATTCTCTGGGCTCTGGTTGGAGCTTTGATGAGAAGGTCGTCCAGGTAGGGTATCACTGAGACTCCCCTCGACCGTAACCGGCCCATCACTGGCGCAAGGATCTTTGTAAAGACCCGAGGAGCCGTGGCTAGACCAAAGGGGAGGGCTACGAATTGAAAATGCCCCTCTGGAACCGCAAAGCGGAGGTACAGATGATGGCCTGGAAATATTGGCACATGGAGGTAGGCATCCTTGATGTCCACCGATGAAAGGAACTCCCCTTGTTCCAGGGACGCCACCACCGAACGGAGAGATTCCATTCGGAAGTGGCGGATAAGAAGATGACGGTTGAGACGCTCGAGGTCTAGGATTGGTCGCACCGAACCGTTCTTCTTGGGAACCACAAAAAGATTGGAATAAAAACCCTGAAACCGTTCCCCTGGAGGAACGGGAACGATAACCCCCTGGAGAAGCAGAGACTGGAGAGCCGCTCGAAAGTGCTTCGCCAGAGAAGGAGACCGGGGGGCCTGGGATCGAAAAAAGCGATCCCTGGGAAGGGAGGCGAATTCGATTCGGTAACCGTTGGACACAACGTCCTTGACCTAAGAGTCCTGAATGTGTGAGGTCCAGATGTCTCGAAAAAGTAAGAGACGACCTCCCACCCGAGAAGAAACCGCGGGTGGGGGCCTCACTTCATGCAGAAGTGGGTTTGCGGTTGCCTGATTTGGGCGCAAAACGGCCGGACCGGTTGTAGTCAGACTTCCAAGACGGGCGTGCCCGGAATGAGGGAGCCTTCTTGTCCCGCGAGGGCATCTGCCGGGACCCTTTGGAAAGTAGGGCGAGCCTTATTTTGAGGTAACAAGGAACTCTTACCTCCCGCCTCAGAGATAATCTCATCAAGGCGTTTGCCAAAAAGACGGCCACCCGTAAAAGTAAGCTCAGGGAGAGACCTTTTGGAAGCGGATCCGCATTCCAAGCCTTAAGCTACATAGAGCGGCGGAGAGCCGCTAGGTGACCCACAGCAAAGGCGGAACAACGGGCTGACTGCATGGAAGCTGCGCACAGGAAGTCCCCAGCTTTAGAGCATTGGAGAGCCAGAGCAGATAGATCCTCTGGGGGGGGGATCCTGCTAAGATATCCTGATGGAGCTTTTGGCACCACTCTGACAGAGCCTTGGACACCCATGTCGAAGCGAAGATGGGAAGAAGAGAAGAGCCAGCTGCTTCAGAGGCAAACTTCGCTAAGGATTCTACCTTCTTGTCCGTGGGATCCTTGAAGGCAGCGGCATCTGCCAGAGGCAGTGTAGTCGCCTTTGAGATTCGGGAGATTGGTGGATCCACTGAGGGAGGGGAAACCACCTTAGTGACAAAGTCCTTGTCAAATGGATAACTTTCTTGGATTGTCTTGATTCCCGGGAACCTCTTGTCTGGATGTTTCCATGCAGATTCCAGAATGTCGTCAAAGTCAGTGTGAGAGCTCAACCTTTGAGGTGCTGGCTTAGCACGATGAAAGGATACTCCTGGAGTGACATCCGAAGTTTCTGGGTCCTCTAAGTGAAAGGTGTCTCTTAGGGCTGTCACCAATTAGTTCACCGTTTCAATTGAGTCCGAGCGGTCCTCTGAGTCCGATGCCTGCTCGGAAGCCTTGTCCACCAGTTCACCAGGAGAATTTGAACGAGTAGAGGCAGTCCTGGAGGGGGGTGACCATGACCGGGTACGCGGCTCTGGCGTGGCAGAGCGGCGACTCCGAGAACGTCCTCTGGAGGAGCGACGTTTGTGCCCAGATGACAGGGGGGGGGCGGGACCTACGAGGGGAACGCTCACGTCTATCTGAAGACTCAATGGATGAGTCAGACGAGGCACCCCTAGTACGCTTGTGAGAGCGTGAAGTATGTGGAGACGAGGAGCGGGCCCTTTCAGAGGCCCTGCGCAGGGAAGACCCATTCAAGGCGGACACCAATTCCCATGAGGCCTCAGCCACCGAACGGGAGACTTGGGTCAAGTCAGCCATATACTGGGTCAGGGAAGAAACTCAGGCTGGTGGAGCGGCTGAACCCACCGGAACCGAAAGGGCATCAGGGGGTACCAGGGGGTCTGGGGGAGCAGTGGAGCAGGCAGGGCAAGTGGGCTCAGTAGAGCCAGGCATTTTGGTACTACAGACAAAATAAGTCACTGAGGTTCCAGGTTTCTGTTTAGAGGGAGGAACACCTCTGGGTACGGACATTATGAGAAAAAAGAGACAGGAACTTTCTCACCCTAGTCTGTGTCCCCTGGCAGCTGCAGTGAGGAGAACGGCTCCGTGCAGCTAGTGTGAGAAAAAGGCCAGCCAATAGCAGAGGGGGGGGGGGGGCGTGCCTGAAGCAGAGGCACTAACTAATTGGCCCCCTTCTGACTGAAAATCGCGCCCACGGCGCTGATTGGAGGCTATTACGCGCCTCAGAAGAGCTCCAACAGCCCTGTGGGCGGAGCTAAGGACAGGCCAAGAAGAAGCAGTAATGGCGCCCGCTCCTTGTCCCGAGCGCACATGTCAGCCACATATGCGCTCGGGGGAACAGAGCGGGAGGCCGATACGCCGGCAGAAACTGCCGGAGAAAGCAAAAGTAAGCCGGCGCAGGGAGCGCCCGGCCCGTACCAGCGCCGCGGCTGTCAGCTGCATATAAGGCGCTGCAGTCTAAACACAGTAACCACACACACACACACTCCAGTGAAAAACATATGCCCCCTCAGATGCCACTGCTCCCCCAGAATAAAGGTCCAGAATAAAAGTCCATCCCCAGTAAGCCAGCCTCAACCTTAAAAGGTGGGCCAAAACAGGGGGTCTCCAGAAGTTGCAAGTCCGCACCTGAGGAGAAAGGGGGGGGGGGGGGAGTACTTACCTCAGTCAGAAGAACTTACCTAATGGAGTCTTCAGTGAAGTCTTCAGTCAGCTTAGTTACCTGCATCACGCCTGGCTGCTATGCGCGAGCGAGGCGAGCAGCGAAATAGGGGGACCCGGACCCATGAGGTACCAACCCAGCCGCTGACCGTTGGCGAGGGGAGGTGAACAGCACATATACGCAATGTCTGTGCCCCCTTACTCGCAATGGGGAAACAGGGAACAGGAGTCCCTGAGTCCCCACCTGAAGACAGGAAAGAAAAAGGATTAATAAAAAAAAATAACACGTCCCTATACTAGGAAAATAAAAATCTGAAGACCTGGTCTGGAGAATTCCAGACCATGTCCACCTCCTTCAGACACAAAGCTTAAACTGATTAGCTCAGGGCCTGAAGGCGGGTATATCCTGCTGGGAGGAGCCGTCTTTTTTTATTACCATAGTGTCACACCTCCTAGAGACAGCAGCATACACCCACAGTCTGTGTACTCCAATGGAGCCGATAGAGAAAATGGTACCGCTAAAAACTTCAGATCACGGCGCAAAAAATGAGCCCTCATATCGCCCCATACGCAGAAAAATAAAGTTATACAGGTCAGAAGAGGACAATTTTAAACGTATAAATTTTCCTGCATGTAGTTATGATTTTTTCCAGAAGTACGACAAAATCAAACCTATATAAGTAGGGTATCATTTTAATCGTATGGACCTACAGAATAAAGATAAGGTGTCATTTTTACCGAAAAATGTACTGTGTAGAAACGGAAGCCCCCAAAATTACAAAATGGCTTTTTTTTCAATTTTGTCTCACAATGATTTTTTTTTCCGTTTCGCCATAGATTTTTGGGTAAAATGACTGATGTAATTACAAAGTAGAATTGGTGACGCAAAAAATAAGCCAGCATATGGATTTTTAAGTGCAATATTGAAAGAGTTGAAAAAACGAAAAAGGAGGAAAAAACGAAAATGCAAAAACGGAAAAACCCTGGGTCCTTAAGGGGTTAACAGTTGGACAGAGGTTCTTTTCATTAAATTTTGTTCCCCTTCTCCAAATGTACCATTGCTCATTCCGGCCAAAAAGTTAAATTTTAACCTCATCAGTCCACAGAGCTGGTTTCCAAAATGCATCAGGCTTGTCTATATGTTCATTTGCAAAGTTCAAACGCTGATTTTTGTGATGAGGACGTAGAAGAGGTTTTCTTCTGATGACTCTTCCATGAAGACCATATTTGTACAAGTATCTCTTTATAGTGGAATAGTGTACCACAACTCCAGTGTCTGCTAGATCTTTCTGGAGGGATTGTGCAGTTAAACGTGGGTTTTGAATAGTTTCTCACACAATCCTGCGAGCTGTTCTGTCTGATATTTTTCTTGGTCTTCCAGATCTTGCTTTAACTTCCACTGTTCCTGATGACTGCCATTTCTTAATTACATTCCGAACAGAGGATATTGACATCTGAAAACATTTTGCCATCTTCTTATAGCCTTCTCCAGCTTTGTGAGCGTCAACTATTTTCAGTTTCAGATTTCTAGACAACTGCTTAGAAGAACCCATGGTGCTGATTGTTGGGGCAAACCTTTGAGATTTACATTACCTGGTCTTTCCAGATGATGATTGAGAACAATCCATGACACTGGCAGGTCTCAGCTTTGCAAAGAAGGCAGTGCATGCTATAAATTCTGCAGGGTGCTCAACCTTTTGCAGATGCCATTTTTTTGTTTTCTGTTATTTTGAAAGTGTTAATGATGGAAATAAAATCTAACTTTTGTTGACATATTATAAGAATGTCTAATCTGTAATTTGATGCCTTTTGGAAATCTTTCCTTGGCTTCTTTATGCACATTAATACAATTTTTTACCTGGGGTGCCATAACTTTTGATCCCCACTGTACTTAAGAAGATGAGAGGCTGTCATTTTCATCATAAGTGGTAGACCTTGCACAATTGGTAGCTGACTAAATACTTTTTTGCCCCACTGTATTTGGGCCCTTGTGAACACAAAGTGCACTTGTCTAGGCTGATCAAATTTACCTCTTTCACCAGTTTTTTTACTGGCTGCTGGCCGCCTCCTAAGCCCCAGACACTGTCAATTTTCTTTCCAACTCTAGTCATGCTCAGGAGAACTGCTGCCCGATTTAAGGCTTCGCTATAGGAAGGAAAAAAAATAAAAAATGTACAGTGGTCAGTAATAAAGCTGAATAAAAGCCTACTTGGAGATCCATTTCTCTTCTCACATCATTCCTCAAAAGTTAAGGGCGAGCCATAAAAACTAAATGGCTTAAAATGTGTTATTTCAGTTACATCTGATTTTGGTGGAAATGCTTAGGTTTATAGGTCTTTAGACACAAATGCTAGTAGCTATTATTTGAACACAAGTCCATGCCTGTATTTAGAAGTCACAGGACAACAAACTTAGTTATACTGATTTGCAAAGGAAAAGATTACTCATAGTCCATCTGTAGCTCCCGAAACATCACATGCAGCAGGCTAGCAAAGTGTGACGTATGAAACATCAATCCTCTCTAATAAATGTATACATGATGTACAGTGAGCTTATCTTGAATAAATGTAAAAGTTTTTTGCAACAGATTGACTGAGTTATCTTATCCTCTGCAAAATTGGTATAACTAAATTTGTCCAGTGACTACAGTTTACACTGGTATTTAACACCGGTTTAAAAGTTGTCTCTAAAGTTACAAAACTAACTTCCCGGGCTGACATTCTGCACATTTTCAGCCATGTAACTGGCTTAATTCTACCAGCAAAATAGTGAGTACAGCTCTGGAATATAATACAGGATATAGCTCAGGATCAGTACAGGATAAGTAATGTAATGTATGTACACAGTGACCTCACCAGCAGAATAGTGAGTACAGCTCTGGAGTATAATACAGGATATAACTCAGGATCAGTACAGGATAAGTAATGTAATGTATGTACACAGTGACCTCACCAGCAGAATAGTGAGTACAGCTCTGGAGTATAATACAGGATATAACTCAGGATCAGTACAGGATAAGTAATGTAATGTATGTACACAGTGACCTCACCAGCAGAATAGTGAGTACAGTTCTGGAGTATAATACAGGATATAACTCAGGATCAATACAGGATATAACTCAGGATCAGTACAGGATAAGTAATGTAATGTATGTACACAGTGACCTCACCAGCAGAATAGTGAGTACAGCTCTGGAGTATAATACAGGATATAACTCAGGATCAATACAGGATATAACTCAGGATCAGTACAGGATAAGTAATGTAATGTATGTACACAGTGACCTCACCAGCAGAATAGTGAGTACAGCTCTGGAGTATAATACAGGATATAACTCAGGATCAGTACAGGATAAGTAATGTAATGCATGTACACAGTGACCTTACCAGCAGAATAGTGAGTACAGCTCTGGAGTATAATACAGGATATAACTCAGGATCAGTACAGGATAAGTAATGTAATGTATGTACACAGTGACCCCACCAGCAGAATAGTGAGTACAGCTCTGGAGTATAATACAGGATATAACTCAGGATCAGTACAGGATAAGTAATGTAATGTATGTACACAGTGACCTTACCAGCAGAATAGTGAGTACAGCTCTGGAGTATAATACAGGATATAACTCAGGATCAGTACAGGATAAGTAATGTATGTACACAGTGACCTCACCAGCAGAATAGTGAGTACAGCTCCGGAGTATAATACAGGATATAACTCAGGATCAATACAGGATACGTAATTTAAATGCACACATAAATCGACTAAACATTTTAAATCAAAATCTATCTACAAGTGGTCAAATTCCAATAAACTCTTTATTGTTGGCATTTGACAATGTTTCAAAGAACACAGAGCTATAGCCTTCATATGGCTACCTCAGACTGCCCAATCCCAGGTAACCGGCAGCCTAGATAGCTATTGAGAGTACAGCTCAACTATTGCATTTATTCATTTTACGGTTTACAGCCCTGAGGATATAACATACCGAGAATGTTCGCAGTCCACGGTGCCTTTATAGGCCTCTATGTAAGTCTTGTTCAGGATCCCATCTCCAACTGCTCTGGCAATAAATTGACCCACTAGCTGCAGAGACAGAGGTAAGAATTATCCCTCCCATACAACACACACACCATTATTTTTACCAAAGTTCTCAAAAACTTGCTGTGAAGGAGCCAAAAATGATTGGACATTTCATAATACAACAGAAACCTCAAATGACATTTTATATAGCTCGGAAATCACACAATTTTCCATCAGAGCAGGAATTTCCAAGTGACTGCTGGACTTGTGCTTCCTCTTTCATACCACAAATACATACATACATAGATTGCTCATGACTGTAGAAAGTAGACAAATATCAGAAGTAAACAAGCAAAGTTGTGGTCTTGTATCGATGGCAGACATCAGTGGCTGATGGAAGCCTATACCATAAAAGTCCCCTAGGGAGATTTAATCAAAACCTGTGCAGAGGAAAAGTTGACCAGTTGCTCATAGCAACCAATCAGATCGCTTCTGTAACTTTTCAGAGGCCTTTTTAGTCCTATTCAAATGAGCACTATTAAAGCACCGATGGTCTATCTGTGGATATCCTACCGTAAATGATAGGCGATCAAGCTGCCACATCAAACGCATCTACACATGTAATGACTGTACTCATTATTGCCTAGTCTAAATGCACAGAAAGATTAAAGTTGTCCATGAATAATAAAAATCATGGTTATGTGTACCAGTAAATGTTGCTCTTCAGACATTGATTTACATTAGAACATGGAGGCATACTGTACGTACAACAATTGTATTAATGGAAATGTCAATTAGAGCTCAAGATTTTTTGATCAAAAACTTTCTACGAGGAAAGACCTTTAACCCCTTAAGGACCAGGCCATTTTACACCTTAGGACCAGAGCGTTTTTTGCACATCTGACCACTGTCACTTTAAACATTAATAACTCTGGGATGCTTTTAGTTATCATTCTGATTCAGAGATTGTTTTTTCGTGACATATTCTACTTTAACATGGTGGTAAATTTTTGTGGTAACTTGCATCCTTTCTTGGTGAAAAATTCCAAAATGTTAAGAAAAAATTGAAAATTTTGCATTTTTCTAACTTTGAAGCTCTCTGCTTGTAAGGAAAATGGATATTCCAAATACATTTTTTTTGGATCACATATACAATATGTCTACTTTATGTTTGAATCATAAAATTGACTTGTTTTTACTTTTGGAAGACACCAGAGGGCTTCAAAGTTCAGCAGCAATTTTTCACAAGATTTTCAAACTCACAATTTTTCAGGGACCAGTTCAGGTTTGAAGTGGATTTGAAGGGTCTTCATATTAGAAATACCCCACAAATGACCCCATTATAAAAACTGCACCCCTCAAAGTATTAAAAATGACATTCAGTCAGCGTTTTAACCCTTTAGGTGTTTCACAGGAATAGCAGCAAAGTGAAGGAGAAAATTCACAATCTTCATTTTTTACATTTGCATGACCTTGTAGACCCAATTTTTGAATTTTTACAAGGGGTAAAAGGAGAAAATTTATACTTTTATTTGTAGCCCAATTTCTCTTGAGTAAGCACATACCTCATATGTCTATGTAAAGTGTTCGGCGGGCGCAGTAGAGGGCTCAGAAGCGAAGGAGCGACAAGGGGATGTTTGAGAGTAAGTTTTTCTGAAATAGTTTTTGGGGGGCATGTTGCATTTAGGAAGCCCCTATGGTGCCAGAACAGCAAAAAAAAAAAAAAAAAAAAAACCCGGGGTAAGGGATCAGACCCTAATAGGACCCTGGGGGACCTATTAGGGGGTCGGACTTTTTTTTTTTTTACTTTATTAACTCCTACCTGTCCCTGCAATCCGCTGTCCCTATTCTAAGGCTGGTGAGGGGGCTCCGGAGCTCTGAGGGGGGGGATCCACGATCTTCTCCTCACTGCTGCACCTGCTGACTGAACACAGAGAGCAGGTGCAGCAGCGGGAAGGGACCGTTAACCCCTCCTCTGCCGCGCTACTATTGGTCAGACGATCACCGGCCAAAAGTAGCATTGCTGGGGAGGTGACAGTATTGTCACCTCTCCCCAGCAACGGCAGGTGATTGGCGGTGTATCGTATACTGCCGATCTAGTTCCGGGTCATCGGGTCACGAATGACCGGAATCACCGCAGATCGCCAGCACGATTTTGCGGATGATCTGCGGTCCCAGGACTCCCCTCTGCGTTTGCCTCGGACGCCTGCTGAACGATTTCAGCAGGCGTCCGGTTTCGCAACCCGCCCGGCGGGATGCAAAATCGCCAGGACGTACTCATACGTGCCTGGTCCTTAAGACCCAGAGCGCAGGGACGTACTCATACGTGCCTGGTCCTTAAGGGGTTAATCCTCTGTAAGAAAAAAAAAAACACTGTCACGTGGAACAATAGATACTTTTTATTATTTCTAGAAGAAGAGAAGAGAGAAGTGCAATGTGCACACAAACCTGTGGTGCCCTGGGTGTGTCCAAAACAAGTTCGGGCAGCTCCTCCAACAATTTGTCAAAAGAAGTTTCCACATCTTGTGTACTCAGCACGGTTCCACACAAGTCATGCAGCAGCTTTGATGTCATCTCCCGGTGACTGGCTTTACCTTCTAGTGCAATGGATACAGCCAGCATGGGAAGACCACACTTCATGTCGCCAAGATTCAATTCCTTCAACATTTCCTGTGCAAAAAGGAAAGCAAAAAATATATTAGATTAGCTGAAATAGTGCAGCACAGGTACAAATAAAGGATTTTATACAAGTAATAAACCTAAACCCATTCAGCCCTGTAATTTAGATCTTAAATACATATTGAGGGAGATTTATTAAAAACCTGTGCAGAGGAAAAGCTGACCAGTTGCCCATAGCAACTAATTAGATCGCTTTCATTTTTTCAAAAGGTTTCAGCAAAATAAAAAAGTAAAGTAGTGATCTGATTGGTTGCTATGGGCAACTGGTCAACTTTTCCTCTGCACAGGTTTTGATAAATCTCCCCCATTGTTTGTAAAGTATTAAGCATGCTTCTAACTGCAAATAAATAAACCCTGCGTGTGTTCATTTTATAGATACTTAAATGGGCGCTGTCAGATACAAAAACTTTTTATATGATATACATCTTGGCAAAACATTAGCCTTTCTAATACAGTGGTCCCTCAACATACGATGGTAATCCGTTCCAAATGGACCATCGTTTGTTGAAACCATCGCACGTTGAGGGATTCGTGCAATGTAAAGTATAGGACAGTGGTCTACAACCTGCGGACCTCCAGATGTTGCAAAACTACAACACCCAGCATGCCCGGACAGCCAAAGGCTGTCCGGGCATGCTGGGAGTTGTAGTTTTGCAACATTTGGAGGTCCGCAGGTTGAAGATCACTGGTATTGGAAGTTATACTCACGTGTCCCCGCCGCTCCGGACCGTCACCACTCGTCACCGCTGCCCTGGATGTCGCCCTCCATCGCTGTCGCCGTGTCCGCGACGCTCCGGCAAGGCCTCGGCTTCCCCGGCATCCTCGCTCTCCGTCACCGCCATCACGTCGCTAAGCACACCACTCCTATTGGATGACGGGACGGCGTGCGCAGCGACGTGATGACGACGATGGAGAGCGCCGACGATGCAGGGGATCCCGAAGAGGACCTCCGGAGCCCCGAGGACAGGTAAGTGATCATCAGCGGACCACACGGGGCACCGTAAACGGCTATCCGGCAGCGCAGACTGCTTCAGCTGTTTATGCAATGGCCCCAACATACAAAAGCATCATATGTTTATGCTGCCTTCAACATGCGATGACCTCCAAGAGGCCATCGTATGTTGAAATGATCATATGTCGGGGCCATCGTAGGTCGGGGGGGGGGTCACTGTATACTTCACAAGAAAATGTAACTTCCTTTTTATAGAAATCATGGCTTATAAAATCATGGCCTTGTCCAAGCTGAAGCGCAGGTATGGACATAGTCCAGTAAGTGAGGGTGGGCTAGTACTCCTCTGTACGCTCTCCTGTCCGATAGGGCATAAGAGAGCACAGAGGAATCCTATCGGACAGGAAAGTGTATAGAGGAGTACTAGCCCACCCTCACTTACTGGACTATGTCCATGCCTGTGCTTCGGCTTGGACAAAGCCATGATTTCTATAAAAAGTAAAATTTTCTTATGAAGTATACAGTGACCCCCCCTGACCTACGATGGCCTGACATAACTATCCTGGCAGCTCAGTGGAGGTGATCGTGACTATAGCGACAGAATCGCGCTGTCCCGATCAGCTTACTGGACGACAGGAGGGTCCTCACCTGCCTCCTCGTCATTATCCGATCAGCCATCTACTGCTCCATGCCTACGCAGCAGGCTAGAGCATCAGAGCGCCGGTAACACTGATCAATGCTATGCTATGGCATAGAATTGAACAGTGTATGCAATCCAAAGATTGCATGGTATAGCCCCCTAAGGGGGGCTAAAAAAATAAATAAAAAATATGTGAATAAGCCCCCCCCCCCCCCAATAAAAACTTAACTCACACCCTTTTTCCTATTTTTTTTTTTAAATTAAAAATCATCATACGTGGTACTACCATGTGCGTAAATCACAATAGTCCAGACTATTAAAATATAAGGTTAGTTAAAGGGGTATTCCAGGAAAAACTTTTTTATATATATCAACTGGCTCCAGAAAGATAAACAGATTTGTAAATTACTTCTATTAAAAAATCTTAATCCTTTCAGTACTTATAAGCTTCTGAAGTTAAGGTTGTTCTTTTCTGTCTAAATCCTCTCTGATGACACGTGTCTCGGGAAAGCCTAGTTTAGAAGAGGTTTGCTATGGGGATTTGCTTCTAAACTAGGCGTTTCCCGAGACACGTGTCATCAGAGAGTATTTAGACAGAAAAGAACAACCTTAACTTCAGAAGCTCCTAAGTACTGAAAGGATTAAGATTTTTTAATAGAAGTAATTTACAAATCTGTTTAACTTTCTGGAGCCAGTTGATATATATAAAAAAGTTTTTTCCTGGAATACCCCTTTAACCTCTTAAGGACCCATGACGTATGCGTACGTCATGGGTCCCGGTCCTGCGATATAACGCGGGGTCACACGGTGACCCCGCATCATATCGCGGCGGGCCCGGCGTCATAGTGAAGCCGGGACCCGCCTCTAATAGCGCGCGGCACTGATCGCTGTGCCGCGCGCTATTAACCCTTTAGCCGCACGCTCAAAGCTGAGCCGCGCGGTTAAAAACGAAAGTAAAAGTGCCCGGCTAGCTCAGGGAGCTGTTCGGGATCGCCGCGGTATAATCGCGTCATCCCGAACAGCTGTAGCACAGGAGGAAGGTCTCTTACCTTCTCCTGTGCTGTCCGATCGCCGAATGAATGCTTCAAGCCTGAGATCCAGGCTTGAGCATTCAATCGCCGAAAACACTGATTGATCCATTCCTATGGAGATGGATCAATCAGTGTAAAAGATCAGTAAATGCAATGTTATAGCCCCCCCTATAGGAGCTATAATGTTGCATAAGAAAAGTGTAAAAAAATCATTAACCCTTTCAATTATCCCTTCCCCTAATAAAAGTTTAAATCACCCGGTATTTCCAAAAATAAAAAAAACATTATGTAAATAATAATAAAAATAAACATATGTGGTATCGCTGCGTGCGGAAATGTCCGATTTATAAAAATATACCACTTTTTAAACCGCTCGTTCAATGGCGTACGCGCAAAAAAATTCCAAAGTCCAAAATAGCGCATTTTTGATCACTTTTTATACCACAAAAAAGTTAATAAAAAGTGATCAAAAAGTCTGATCAGAACAAAAATGGTACCGCTA